>NC_089863.1:27560226-27862726 GCF_036373705.1 Amia ocellicauda
AATGCTAGTAAGAGAACTTTAAAGTCTATCCTGTAGCACATGGGCAGCCAGTGAAGAGAAGCTCATACTGGAGTGATGTGGTCATGTGTTTGTTTTTCTGGCTCCCGGGAGGCATTTTACTGCTACTGCTGGTGACATTGTAACTATGGAGTCTCAATAATGAGCCCCTTCTCGGCAGATGCGCCGCTGAGGGTTTCGAATCTGTTTGTGCTCTGAATGGGAGACAGGTGTGCCGGAGCTGCTGGTTTCATGCTTCTAGAGCCCCTTTTTACCGAGATCCAGTGGTCCTGCTGTGATTGTGTAGCCGCCGGTGTGGGCCTCTCGCTGGCTACAGCGGGGCCAGGAGAACTAGAGGAGGAATTTATTAATTCTGAATCTGGGTTTGTGCAGACTGAGTCCAGCCAATTTGTGGACTCTTTTAGTATCTACGTGCTTCTCCAACATGCGCACTCGTTCCCCAACTCCCATTTTGTGCAGTAAAATTATAATGATGGTCGGCGGATCCAACCATGATAAACATGCTGCACAACAAACAGTACGTGGCTTTAAGAGACATATTAGCAGTGCTGCCCTTTGTGTGTGACTGTTGTTCCTGCTTCACTTTATAACTAAGTCATGCAATGGTTACTAATGGTGTGTGTGTGTGTGTGTGTGTGTGTGTGTGTGTGTGTGTGTGTGTGTGTGTGTGTGTGTGTGTGTGTGTGTGTGTGTGTTTGTATTGCTCGCCCTGGACAAGGGTGTCATGGTCTCTCAGGGGAAGGACCGCAGAGCTTAGGGAGTTGGGACCAGGTACAGTTCACGTAGAGTGGGCAGACAAGACAAAGGGGCTAGGCAAAGATGTGGTCGAGGAAACAAACTATGGTCGTGGGATCAGGCAGACAGACTAGCAAAGGCAAGATGGAATCGAAAACGGAAAGACAGGCAATAATAATCAAAGAGACGAGGAGACGAGGAGACGGCTTGGAATCGTAGCTAAAGCTGACGAGACTTCGCCCCGAGTGAGGGCAGTGAGGGGTTTAAGACAGGGAGCAGGAACTGGGAAGAAAGTTGCAGAGGAAATGGAAACAGAGGAAGAGTGAACAAGTGCACAAGGGAGACCAGAATGTTAATAGGGTGATTGATAGGTTAAAAAAGAACAATGAAGGGAAAGGAAAGACAGGGAGACAGCGGCCTCTAGTGGAGAGAGAGTGTAATGGCTTAAAACCCTGACAGTACCGCCCCCTCCAAGCTCGAGGTAGCCAAAATGGGTCAGACATGGCGGGGAGGGCCATAGGACATGGACTGGGTCGGGAGGTCTGGGAAGTGGCCACAGGATCGGAAATGGGTCGGGAGGTCTGGGAGGCGGCCACAGGACGGGGATAGGGTCCGGAGGTCTGGGAGGCAGCCACAGGACAGGAGCGGGGTCCGGTGGCCGGGAAGGCGGCCACAGGACGGGAGCAGGGTCAGGAGGTCCAGGAGGCGGCCCCAGGATAGGAGCAGTGTCCGGTGTCCGGGAAGGCGGCCACAGGATTAGGACAGGGTCCAGAGGTCTAGTAGACGGCCCCAGAACAGGAGCGGGGTCAGGAGGTCTGGCAGAGGGCCACCGGGCAGAGGCAGGGTGCAGGTCACGCGGAGGATGTGCTAGACACACTGGAGGCGGCATCGAGGAAGGCAAAACCACAGGAGGCGGCATCACTGGAGGCGGTGCAGCCGTGGAAGATGGGACCGTAGAAGGCTCAGGAGGCGGATCTGCGGAAGGCGGAGCCGAGGGAGGCGGCGCAATAGGAGGCAGAGCCGAGGGAGGAGTCACCGAGAGAGGAGCAGTCACAAGGGGCGGCGCCGTGGGAGCTCTAGGAGCCGTGGAAATCAGGAGAGTCTTGACTAGCGAACCCGTGGGAGCCTCGGGAGGCATGAAAGCCTTAGGAGCTGGAGACGCAGGCGGCTGGGCACTCGGGCTGGGCAGTGGCGGCCCAGATCGGGACCGGGATTTGGACCTCTGGTTCGGCAACGATGGCCGGGACTGGGACCGGGATCGAGACCTCTGGTTCGGCAGTGGCAGCCGGGACATGTACCTTTTTCTCTCTCTCTTCTCTTCGGGACCTCTGGCTGGATGGCCGGGGTCTCCTCTACAACTCCTACTGTAAAGGCCGAGCCACACAACCACAGTGCCACGTCGATATACGTGACCAGGGTCCAGTCACATATACCTGCCGGCAGCAAGAAGGCCATGGGCTCGCTCAGCCCCCGACGAAACAGGTCCTTGAGGCAAACCTCACCAAAGTCCACCTCTGCAGCCACAGCGCAAAAGTCCTCCACATATGTCTCGACGGGACGGTTTTCCTGGCGTAGTCCGAAGAGGAGAACTGCTGGGTCCATGGCTGGCGAAGTGTTCTGTCACGGTCTCTCAGGGGAGGCCCGCAGGGTTAGGGAGTTGGGTGTGTGTGTGTGTGTGTGTCTGGTCAGTTCACTGCAGCTCCTTCACAGTGAACAGAGACAGGAGATCTAACTGTTACATGTGCTCTGTCCACAGCTCTGCCCCACGCCTCCCTGACCGTAGAGCCGCACTGGAGCCCCATCTACACTGGAGAGACAGTGTCTCTGAGGTGTGGGCTCTATGGGGGCTACACAGACTGGCAGTATCACTGGTATAAAGATGGGAAACGCATTGAAGATGCCCAGCCTGCTGGACACACTGTGACTGGGGACACACTCTCCATCACTGCAGTGTCTGTGTCTGATGGGGGGCAGTATCAATGTAAGGGACAGAGAGCAGAAAGACCCCTGTCCTCACAGCTCAGTGACCCAGTCTCTCTCTCTGTGTCAGGTGAGTGTCTCCTCAGTCCTGCATTACAGATTAACTGAAACTCATTCGGAGAACGCAGTGGTCACAAGACACTCAGATCATCATCCAATAATATCGATGCCATTTGCCGGACTTGTCTGGCTCAGGTCGTGCTGTGACACAAGACTGCACTGCCCTCGTCTGTGAGATTGTTCATTCATTTGAGATGGATGAGTTAGTAAATAGTATTAAAAACATTGATGTATGGTGCAGGTCTGACACTTCCACTCACTGTCCCTCGGGCTACAGGGAGGTCATAGTGCCTTTGCTGAAAAATATGGCCTCAAATAAGAATCACATCTACCTGCATGCAATATACATCCCACCCTCAGAATCCCCGTATTTTAACGAGGACATATTTTCTAGGGGAAATCTGTGGAGATCTGAATGCCAGAACAGGCACCTTACATGACTACTCGCACACAGGGAGTCAACCACATATTTGGTCAAAATTCCCTTTACTCCACTCCCACCAGCTCCCACAGAAACAGTTACAACCGGGAGACAAACACACATGGGAGACAGTTACTACAGCTCTGTCAAAGCCTGGGCCTGTACCCTGTTAATGGTAGGATCCGAGAGGACTCTCTGGGAAGATGCACCTACAGCTGGACTCTTGGAAGCAGTGTAGTAGACACCATCACCGACCTCAACCCCTCCTGTATTCGTGAATCCACGGTCAGGCCTCAATCCCCTCTGTCAGATCACAGCCAAACCACTGTGTTTCTTAAAGAACAGAGCGAAGCAGCACAGCGAGCTGTACAACCTCCATCAGTCATACAGAAGAATACCAGAAAGCAATGGGAAACCCAGAAATACAATCACTGATGGACAACTTTCTGGTCACCACATACCCACACTGTACACAAGGAGTAAATCTGGCTGTAGAAAAATGGAATAATATATGTAAACAGATATCTCTGAAATCTAAATTAAAAATCAATAAAAGAGCAAACAAATTGAAAGACAATCATTGGTTTGACAAGGAATGTAAGAAATTCTGAAAACAACTTTGATAATTATCAAATAATAAACACAGACAACCAGACATCAAAGATCTACGCCTTAGACCCCGTTCATATTTGAGATTTAGGGCGGCCCAGGTCTGCCTTAACTCAAATGTGAACGGTTTCAAAGATTTAAGTCGGCCTGGGCCGGATCAAAACTAGTCCCGCTATTTGACCAGGCCTAAATCGTTTCACCCGGCTGAAAGGCGGCCTAAATGTGACTGTGACGCGCCGGGCCCTGAGCCGGTGGAAAGCGTCAGCGCGTGATGCAACTCAAGCCCCGCCCCCAGAGTAAACACAAAGTAAACACAGAGTAAACACAGAGTAAACACAGACACCGACACAACTGCACCGCTGCAAGACACAGTATTGTCTCTGTATTGTTTGAATGTCATATCGATCACTAGCTCACATCTTTATATATATTATAAAAGTCTAGGCTAAGTAAAGAGTTTAATGATGTAAACAGTTTAAATATAAATTAAATAAAAGTGTGTGTAGCTGGTAAACTTGCTATTGTTTGTTCTTGTACTAAGTATGATTGAAGTCTGGAATTTAACAGCATGCATTTTACACGTGGAAATTGCATTGTGAAATTGAGAACGGGACCATAACTTTATTAATTATCCGAATTTTGCATTAAAACGGTATAAGCAGGTTTCCATTCAAATCAATGCATTTTAAAACGAGACCAGCTATTTACTATGCAATCCAAAATGCGATTATATTGAGCTGAGCAGTACAATCACAAATGCCGGCGTTGGAGGTGACAACTGGGACGATGCAGAAATGAAAGCGCTGTTTACAATGTGGATGAACAGAAACCGCAGGAAGTGCACAGCGCTGCTATGAGGATATTATAACTATAGACGCGTCACAGAGGCTGCTTTCCATGCATACGATTGCACACTAATGCACACGATTTATTGTGATTTAATGCAGATGTCCTAGTAAAGGTGCTTCCCTTTCGGGTGAATTGTATAACAGCTTTTTTAAACTTGCAGAACTGAAGATAGACATTTGAAAAAGGAAATATATGAATTAGATTCCCCATTGAACCAGCACATTTTTAATTATTTTAGAAAGCTTCGGCTGCAAAGGGTTAAGATTACTTTCAAAGAAAATATAGAACCGATCAATAGCCTATATATTCACATCGATATTAATAAGTTGTGATTATAAACACATCGTACACACCTGTAATCAAACCTAATGTCCTGCGTCACTGGTTTGTTTGAGCAGATTTGTTTATTCCCGGCATGCATTTCGTGTAGGCCTCCTTTTCGCCGGCATATGTGAGGCGGCCCAGAGGTGGCCCAGGCCCGGCCTAGTAAGTGTGAACGGGGTCTTAGTTACTGCGAGACATTAATTAATTACAAACTCACATTCAAAAAGAAAAAGAACAACCACATCAATAAAAAACTGACAGAGATCAAGGAATAGATGATGAATAAACCTGACGAATTGGCTATTGAAAATGGAAACACATGGAAAGAACATTTTGAAAAAATATACAAAACAACAACACAAAATGATCAAGCTAAACAAATGGAATTGTCAATTAAAGACAATCAGAAGCCCCTGGACTCCCCGATCACTGAGTGGAACTGAAGGAGAAACTGCAGGCCCTCCAGAACAGAAAAGCCAGCGGGGCAGACAGCCTCTCCAGTGAGATGCTGAAACACAGCAGCCCCAAGCTGCAGGAAGCCCTGCTCAAACTCCTTAACACAACTCTAAAGGTGGGACATTTCCCTGACATCTGGAATCAAGGGTTAATTACCCCCTTACATAGAAATGGAGACAAATTCGACCCCAACAACTACTGGGGCACCTGTGTGAGCAGTAACCTGGGGAAGGTGTTCTGCAGCATCATCAACACCCGGATACTGGCTTCAAGACTGGATTCTGGATTCAAGTCTTCAAAATCATGAACGGCATCGACCACATCAAACCAGAGGAGCTTTTCCAGATCAACAGGGACACACGCACCCGGGGACACAAATGGTAATTGGGCTTCAAGGCATTAAAGACAGAAAACAGGAGACACTTCTTCACGCAGAGAGGCGTCACAACCTGAACAAACTCCCCAGCGATGTGGTTGAAGCTGAAAATTTGGGAACATTAAAAAACAGACTGGATAGGATCCTTGGATAACTCAGTTATTAATGGACACCAAACGAGCACAATGGGGCGAATGGCCTCCTCTCCATTGTAAACTGTCTTATGTTCTTATGTTCCTCAACACACACTGTCCTGAGTAAGAGTCAGATTGTCTTCCTCCCAAAACACCGCACTACAGATCATATCTACACCCTACACACTCTCATAGAGAAACATGTAAATAAAGATATAAAGAGATTTACAGGAGCTCAGCCTGTCCTGACCGTGTGCTCTGTGTTACAGGAGCTCAGCCTGTCCTGACTGTGTGCTCTGTGTTACAGGAGCTCAGCCTGTCCTGACTGTGTGCTCTGTGTTACAGGAGCTCAGCCTGTCCTGACCGTGTGCTCTGTGTTACAGGAGCTCAGCCTGTCCTGACTGTGTGCTCTGTGTTACAGGAGTTCGGCCCCAGCCTGTCCTGACTGTCTCTCCACTGGGACAGATATTCGAGGGAGACTCAGTGACTCTGCGCTGTGAGGTTACAGGGGCGTCTGCAGGCTGGAGGTATTACTGGTACAGATCTGGACAGAGCAGGGCTGGACTGGACGATGTGTGGTACAATGGCAGATGGGTCTATCTGCAGCCCCTATCTGACAGCAGCAGCGGAGCTGGAGGCACCTTCACCATCAGTGCTGTGACTGGGACACACAGAGGGCTGTACTGGTGCAGAGCTGGGAGAGGAGACGCACCCTATTACACTCAGTACAGCGAGGACGTGACTCTGACAGTGTCAGGTGAGTGATGCAGTGTGTTAATAGGACACACTCTGGACTGTGTTCATCTCTGGAGTGGCCTTTAGTGGTATGGTAAAAAGTAGACAGACATGCTAAAAAATTAAATAAAAAAAATCATTTATTTAGTGCAGGCAGACCAAGACCATACTCTAAAAACTATATATATAAATTAACAGCAAAATATGTTCAGTGCACAATATCATATAAAAAGTTAATTCAACTAAGTGGTTAAATGTAACGAAGGGCATTACAACTGTTGAAAAACAATATCACGCAGAACAAACATGCTATCCTCTCTGTTTTATTCTATTTGATTAACTTAACTTTGACTGCACACCTGAGCTGAGCATGATAAAAACATATCCACAGTTAATTTAAGCAGTTTCAAATCAAATAAATAAGCCTACCAAAAGGGCAAGGACAAACATATTAAATAATATTTATAAAATCTATTTCGTCCACAAGTCCAACCTAGAAAAAGGACAAGCAGAGTGCGAGATAAAAACTAATTCAACATCTGGGAAAACTCCATGGATAAAAGTGCGGGATACAGTTTAATTGGAAATCGTCACACCAAGCACATAGAAAGGAGAACTGACTGCTGCAGCTCTCCCTTCCTTTCTGTTTAGAAATCGACTTCAGTTGGATATATCATTAAAAAAAGTCTAAAGTAGATGTTTAAATATTACATTTTCATAACTTTGAATAAGTTTGATTTGATAAAAGATTCATGAATTTGCCCAAAAAAAAATTACATAATATTTTTGAAGGGACAAAAATCTCACGGCACACTTGGGGAGTCCTCATGGCACACCATTGTTCCACTTCACACGGGTTGAAAACTGTGGCACTAAGTAGGAAAGTAGTACGAAAATCCTGAAATGTTTGTTCCTTAATGCCAGGAGTATAAGGAACAAGATGTTAGACCTAGAATCCACAGTGCTGGCGTGTGACTATGATGTTGTAGGAGTGACAGAAACATGGTTTACAGAAAATAATGGGGATGAATACAAGTTGGAAGGATACACACAGATTAGGAGAGACAGGCAAAATCGAAGAGGGGGTGGGGTAGCATTATATGTCAGAAATGACATTGAGGCAGAAGAACTCAAATTAGATCCCAGAATCTTTGTGGGTTAAACTATTGAATAAAAGATCCGGAGGATTAGTGGTAGGAGTGTTACAGACCACCCAACTCAGATATTCAGAAAGATGTTGCATTGTACAATGTAATCAGGACTGCATGTAGCAAGGATGTGGTTGTTATAATGGATTTAAATTTCCCAAACATACAGTGCGGGATTAAAGTATTTGATCCACGGCTGATTTTGTATGTTTGCCCACTGACTTGGAGAAGATCTGCAAAGAGGAGTGGGACAAAATCCCTCCTGAGATGTGTGCAAACCTGGTGGCCAACTACAAGAAACGTCTGACCTCTGTGATTGCCAACATGGGTTTTGTCAGTCGATGGAGTCAAATACTTATTTCACTCATTAACATGCAAATCAATTTATAACTTTTTTGAAATGCGTTTTTCTGGATTTTTAGGTTGTTATTCTGTCTCTCACTGTTAAAATACACCTACCATTAAAATTATAGACT
The DNA here is from genome assembly GCF_036373705.1 of Amia ocellicauda. Classification (NCBI taxonomy): domain Eukaryota; kingdom Metazoa; phylum Chordata; class Actinopteri; order Amiiformes; family Amiidae; genus Amia; species Amia ocellicauda. The sequence continues at coordinate 27,568,548 of NC_089863.1, forward strand.
GATCATTTCTTTGTTAGTGGGTAAACGTACAAAATCAGCAGGGGAACAAATATTTTTTTCCCTCACTGTATATTTTGTAAGTCACCCTGGACAAGGGTGTCTACTAAGAAATAATAATAATAATAATAATAATAATAATAATAATAATAATAATATTTATTATTATTATTATTATTATTATTATTATTATTATTATTATTATTATTATTATCAGGTTACTGTTAGTGTTCAGGTGACTGTCTTGGTGATCAGGTGACTGGCTGTGTCTCTCTCTGTGATGGGTGAGTGGAGGAGCCCTGGGCGTCCCAGAGTCTTTGTGTGCATCTGTGTGTTGCTGTGGTGAGTTTGCGGTTTGTCACAATGTCACAACGGTACAGGGGCCCCTCAGCCTCCCTCCTCCAGCTTCCTCTACCTGCCTGTGTGCTTGTATCTGAGACTGAACAGATTAGTAATTCATGCTGCTGGGTGTAGAGCTGACCAGGCTTGTGAGTCTTTTTACTGTATATATACAGTCATACAATAGATTATATTACATTACATACAGCTCGGCCCACTGCCACTGTGTCTGTGTCTCCAAAGAGACCCTGGTACCCTGGAGAGACGCTCACTCTGCGCTGTCAGATATCAGGGTCTCTCTCAGGCTGGACCTATCTCTGGTTCAGTGGCACACAGAGGACTCCTGTGGAGTCGAGTCCCAGATACACCAACACCCTCACTGTGTCTGCTGTGTCTCAGCAGTACTGGTGTCAGGGTCAGAGGACAGAACGACCACAGACCTCACAGCCCAGTGCTCCTCTTGGAGTGACTGTGACTGGTGAGTGCACTGTGTCTATCACTGTGTCTATCACTGTGTGTGTGTTTGTGTGTGCGTGTGCGTGTGCGTGTGCGTTTGTGCGTGCGTGTCTGGTCAGTTCACTGCAGCTCCTTTACAGTGTACAGAGACAGGAGATCGAACTGTTACATGTGCTCTGTCCACAGCTCTGCCCCACGCCTCCCTGACCGTAGAGCCGCACTGGAGCCCCATCTACACTGGAGAGACAGTGTCTCTGAGGTGTGGGCTCTCAGGGGGCTACACGGACTGGCAGTATCACTGGTATAAAGATGGGAAACGCATTGAAGATGCCCAGCCTGCTGGACACACTGTGACTGGGGACAAACTCTCCATAACTGCAGTGTCTGTGTCTGATGGGGGGAAGTATCACTGTGAGGGACAGAGAGCAGACAGACCCCTGTCCTCACAGCGCAGTGACCCAGTCTCTCTCTCTGAGTGTCTCCTCAGTCCTGCATTACAGATGAACTGAAACTCACTTGCAGAACGCGGTGGTCACAAATGTGCACTTATCATTTATTTAGGACAGTGTTAATGTAAGACTAATACAATTTGATTACACTCATATGCAACATGAAGCGTCTGTTGGGTTACAGGAGAGGAACAGATAATCCCTGCTCTTCTCCCTGCCCCTCCAGACACGGGACAGTCAGTCTCTCTTGGCAGTAGGCAGCCGGTGTGTCTTTGTCTTCTGCTCTTCTTCTCTCTCCTCCTTCTTTTTTATCTTCAGTTGTAGACTTTTACAAGTTATAACCCAGACACTCAGATCATCATCCAATAATATCGATGCCATTTCCCTGATGTTGTCTGGCTCAGGTCTTACCGTGACACAAGACTGCGCTGCCCTTGTCTGTGAGATTGTTCATTCATTTGAGTTTGAAGAACCCAGTCTGGATGCATAGATGGTAAATGTATTTATTTAACATGCCAGGCCTGGAAGGGGCCCGACACGGAAGCACTCTACCTCAGCAGAGACTTATTGAACAGCACAAGAGGTCAGCCTTATATACATAACAGGACATGTGGATCTGTGGCCGATGTCTGCCAGAGTGTTATCTCGAGGTCAGATTTCTGACCCTGGTAATGTTCATGGTAGTCTTCCTCGGAAGAGGTGTGGGATCCAAAGAACAGATGTCTTCCTTTGATATACTAGGAAAGGTCCGATCCCACGGATCTTATTTAACAACTGTCAATCGCTCATTAACAAAAACAGTTCCTACCTATCTGGAGAAACAATTAAGTCACAAACGGATTTTCAACAAAACAGCTGTAGGCTATTTCAGCACTGTGTGATCTTTTATTACTGACAGGAGTTTCTAACAAATTGACCTTGTTGACCTATTGCTTAGCCTGCTAAAGCTAATCTGCTCAGTCTGTATACAAGCTACTTCTAATGCTAGTGTTAATATAAATCATTATATAATTATCACAAAACACTTTCTTCAACTTTCCTATACAGCGTCTTCAGAGATGGATGGGTTTGTAAATAGTATTAAAAACATTGATGTAATTATGCTACAGGAGACATGGTGCAGGTCTGACACTTCCACTCACTGTCCCTCGGGCTACAGGGAGGTCATAGTGCCTTTGCTGAAACACAGCACAGTCCGGCACGGCAGAGACTCTGGGGGAAATATCATTTGCTATAAAGCAGAGCTCACCAAATCTATCCAGCCCATAAATGAAGGAGAATCACATATGTGGTTAAAAATGTGTAAAAATATGGTCTCAAATAAGAATGACATCTACCTGCATGCAATAAACATCCCACCCTCAGAATCCCCGTATTTTAACGAGGACATATTTTCTAGGGGAAATCTGTGGAGATCTGAATGCCAGAAAAGGCACCTTACATGACTACTCGCACACAGGGAGTCAACCACATATTTGGTCAAAATTCCCTTTACTCCACTCCCACCAGCTCCCACAGAAATAGTTACAACCGGGAGACAAACACACATGGGAGACAGTTACTACAGCTCTGTCAAAGCCTGGGCCTGTACCCTGTTAATGGTAGGATCCGAGAGGACTCTCTGGGAAGATGCACCTACAGCTGGACTCTTGGAAGCAGTGTAGTAGACACCATCACCGACCTCAACCCCTCCTGTATTCGTGAATCCACGGTCAGGCCTCAATCCCCTCTGTCAGATCACAGCCAAACCACTGTGTTTCTTAAAGAACAGAGCGAAGCAGCACAGCGAGCTGTACAACCTCCATCAGTCATACAGAAGAATACCAGAAAGCAATGGGAAACCCAGAAATACAATCACTGATGGACAACTTTCTGGTCACCACATACCCACACTGTACACAAGGAGTAAATCTGGCTGTAGAAAAATGTAATAATATATGTAAACAGATAGCTCTGAAATCTAAATTAAAAATCAATAAAAGAGCAAACAAATTGAAAGACAATCATTGGTTTGACAAGGAATGTAAGAAATTCTGAAAACAACTTTGATAATTATCAAATAATAAACACAGACAACCAGACATCAAAGATATACGCCTTAGACCCCGTTCATATTTGAGATTTAGGGCGGCCCAGGTCTGCCTTAACTCAAATGTGAACGGTTTCAAAGATTTAAGTCGGCCTGGCCCGGATCAAAACTAGTCCCGCTATTTGACCAGGCCTAAATCATTTCACCCGGCTGAAAGGCGGCCTAAATGTGATTGTGACGCGCCGGGCCCAGAGCCGGTGGAAAGCGTCAGCGTGTGATGCAACTGAAGCCCCGCCCCCAGAGTAAACACAAAGTAAACACAGAGTAAACACAGAGTAAACACAGACACCGACACAATTGCACTGCTGCAAGACACAGTATTGTCTCTGTATTGTTTGAATGTCATATCGATCGCTAGCTCACATCTTTATATATATTATAAAAGTCTAGGCTAAGTAAAGAGTTTAATGATGTAAACAGTTTAAATATAAATTAAATAAAAGTGTGTGTAGCTGGTAAACTTGCTATTGTTTGTTCTTGTACTAAGTATGATTGAAGTCTGGAATTTAACAGCATGCATTTTACACGTGGAAATTGCATTGTGAAATTGAGAACGGGACCATAACTTTATTAATTATCCGAATTTTGCATTAAAACGGTATAAGCAGGTTTCCATTCAAATCAATGCATTTTAAAACGAGACCAGCAATTTACTATGCAATCCAAAATGCGATTATATTGAGCTGAGCAGTACAATCACAAATGCCGGCGTTGGAGGTGACAACTGGGACGATGCAGAAATGAAAGCGCTGTTTACAATGTGGATGAACAGAAACCGCAGGAAGTGCACAGCGCTGCTATGAGGATATTATAACTATAGACGCGTCACAGAGGCTGCTTTCCATGCATACGATTGCACACTAATGCACACGATTTATTGTGATTTAATGCAGATGTCCTAGTAAAGGTGCTTCCCTTTCGGGTGAATTGTATAACAGCTTTTTTAAACTTGCAGAACTGAAGATAGACATTTGAAAAAGGAAATATATGAATTAGATGCCCCATTGAACCAGCACATTTTTAATTATTTTAGAAAGCTTCGGCTGCAAAGGGTTAAGATTACTTTCAAAGAAAATATAGAACCGATCAATAGCCTATATATTCACATCGATATTAATAAGTTGTGATTATAAACACATCGTACACACCTATAATCAAACCTAATGTCCTGCGTCACTGGTTTGTTTGAGCAGATTTGTCGATTGTAAACTGTCTTATGTTCTTATGTTCCTCAACACACACTGTCCTGAGTAAGAGTCAGATTGTCTTCCTCCCAAAACACCGCACTACAGATCATATCTACACCCTACACACCCTCATAGAGAAACATGTAAATAAAGATATAAAGAGATTTACAGGAGCTCAGCCTGTCCTGACTGTGTGCTCTGTGTTACAGGAGCTCAGCCTGTCCTGACTGTGTGCTCTGTGTTACAGGAGCTCAGCCTGTCCTGACTGTGTGCTCTGTGTTACAGGAGCTCAGCCTGTCCTGACTGTGTGCTCTGTGTTACAGGAGCTCAGCCTGTCCTGACTGTGTGCTCTGTGTTACAGGAGTTCGGCCCCAGCCTGTCCTGACTGTCTCTCCACTGGGACAGATATTCGAGGGAGACTCAGTGACTCTGCGCTGTGAGGTTACAGGGGCGTCTGCAGGCTGGAGGTATTACTGGTACAGAACTGGACAGAGCAGGGCTGGACTGGACTATGTGAGGTACAATGGCAGACGGGTCTATCTGCAGCCCCTCTCTGACAGCAGCAGCGGAGCTGGAGGCACCTTCACCATCAGCGCTGTGACTGGGACACACAGAGGGCTGTACTGGTGCAGAGCTGAGAGAGGAGACACACCCTATTACACTCAGTACAGCGGGGCTGTGACTCTGACAGTGTCAGGTGAGTGATGCAGTGTGTTAATAGGACACACTCTGGACTGTGTTCATCTCTGGAGTGGCCTTTAGTGGTATGGTAAAAAGTAGACAGACATGCTAAAAAATTACTTAAAACGAATCATTTATTTAGTGCAGGCAGACCAAGACCATACTCTAAAAACTATATATATAAATTAACAACAAAATATGTTCAGTGCACAATATCATATAAAAAGTTAATTCAACTAAGTGGTTAAATGTAACGAAGGGCATTACAACTGTTGAAAAACAATATCACGCAGAACAAACATGCTATCCTCTCTGTTTTATTCTATTTGATTAACTTAACTTTGACTGCACACCTGAGCTGAGCATGATAAAAACATATCCACAGTTAATTTAAGCAGTTTCAAATCAAATAAATAAGCCTACCAAAAGGGCAAGGACAAACATATTAAATAATATTTATAAAATCTATTTCGTCCACAAGTCCAACCTAGAAAAAGGACAAGCAGAGTGCGAGATAAAAACTAATTCAACATCTGGGAAAACTCCATGGATAATAGTGCGGGATGCAGTTTAATTGGAAATCGTCACACCAAGCACATAGAAAGGAGAACTGACTGCCGCAGCTCTCCCTTCCTTTCTGTTTAGAAATCGACTTCAGTTGGATATATCATTAAAAAAAGTCTAAAGTAGATGTTTAAATATTACATTTTCATAACTTTGAATAAGTTTGATTTGATAAAAGATTCATGAATTTGCCCAAAAAAAAATTACATAATATTTTTGAGGGGACAAAAATTTCACGGCACACTTGGGGAGTCCGCATGGCACACCATTGTTCCACTTCACACGGGTTGAAAACTGTGGCACTAAGTAGGAAAAGTAGGAAAGTAGTACGAAAATCCTGAAATGTTTGTACCTTAATGCCAGGAGTATAAGGAACAAGATGTTAGACCTAGAATCCACAGTGCTGGCGTGTGACTATGATGTTGTAGGAGTGACAGAAACATGGTTTACAGAAAATAATGGGGATGAATACAAGTTGGAAGGATACACACAGTTTAGGAGAGACAGGCAAAATCGAAGAGGGGGTGGGGTAGCATTATATGTCAGAAATGACATTGAGGCAGAAGAACTCAAATTAGATCCCAGAATCTTTGTGGGTTAAACTATTGAATAAAAGATCTGGAGGATTAGTGGTAGGAGTGTTACAGACCACCCAACTCAGATATTCAGAAAGATGTTGCATTGTACAATGTAATCAGGACTGCATGTAGCAAGGATGTGGTTGTTATAATGGATTTAAATTTCCCAAACATACAGTGAGGGAAAAAAGTATTTGATCCCCGGCTGATTTTGTATGTTTGCCCACTGACTTGGAGAAGATCTGCAAAGAGAAGTGGGACAAAATCCCTCCTGAGATGTGAGAAAACCTGGTGGCCAACTACAAGAAACGTCTGACCTCTGTGATTGCCAACAAGGGTTTTGTCAGTCGATGGAGTCAAATACTTATTTCACTCATTAACATGCAAATCAATTTATAACTTTTTTGAAATGCGTTTTTCTGGATTTTTAGGTTGTTATTCTGTCTCTCACTGTTAAAATACACCTACCATTAAAATTGATCATTTCTTTGTCAGTGGGCAAACGTACAAAATCAGCAGGGGATCAAATATTTTTTTCCCTCACTGTATATTTTGTAAGTCACCCTGGACAAGGGTGTCTACTAAGAAATAATAATAAAAAAAAAAAAAAAAATAATAATAATAATAATAATAATAATAATATTTATTATTATTATTATTATTATTATTATTATTATTATTATTATTATTATTATCAGGTTACTGTTAGTGTTCAGGTGACTGTCTTGGTGATCAGGTGACTGGCTGTGTCTCTCTCTGTGATGGGTGAGTGGAGGAGCCCTGGGCGTCCCAGAGTCATTGTGTGCGTCTGTGTGTTGCTGTGGTGAGTTTGCGGTTTGTCACAATGTCACAACGGTACAGGGGACCCTCAGCCTCCCTCCTCCAGCTTCCTCTACCTGCCTGTGTGCTTGTATCTGAGACTGAACAGCCCATGCTGCTGGGTGTAGAGCTGACCATGCTTGTGAGTCTTTTTACTGTATATATACAGTCATACAATAGATTACATTACATTACATACAGCTCGGCCCACTGCCACTGTGTCTGTGTCTCCAAAGAGACCCTGGTACCCTGGAGAGATGCTCACTCTGCGCTGTCAGATATCAGGGTCTCTCTCAGGCTGGACCTATCTCTGGTTCAGTGGCACACAGAGGACTCCTGTGGAGTCGAGTCCCAGATACACCAACACCCTCACTGTGTCTGCTGTGTCTCAGCAGTACTGGTGTCAGGGTCAGAGGACAGAACGACCACAGACCTCACAGCCCAGTGCTCCTCTTGGAGTGACTGTGACTGGTGAGTGCACTGTGTCTATCACTGTGTCTATCACTGTGTGTGTGTTTGTGTGTGCGTGTGCGTGTGCGTGTGCGTTTGTGCGTGCATGTCTGGTCAGTTCACTGCAGCTCCTTTACAGTGTACAGAGACAGGAGATCGAACTGTTACATGTGCTCTGTCCACAGCTCTGCCCCACGCCTCCCTGACCGTAGAGCCGCACTGGAGCCCCATCTACACTGGAGAGACAGTGTCTCTGAGGTGTGGGCTCTCAGGGGGCTACACGGACTGGCAGTATCACTGGTATAAAGATGGGAAACGCATTGAAGATGCCCAGCCTGCTGGACACACTGTGACTGGGGACAAACTCTCCATAACTGCAGTGTCTGTGTCTGACGGGGGGAAGTATCACTGTGAGGGACAGAGAGCAGACAGACCCCTGTCCTCACAGCGCAGTGACCCAGTCTCTCTCTCTGTGTCAGGTGAGTGTCTCCTCAGTCCTGCATTACAGATGAACTGAAACTCACTCGCAGAACGCGGTGGTCACAAATGTGCACTTATCATTTATTTAGGACAGTGTTAATGTAAGACTAATACAATTTGATTACACTCATATGCAACATGAAGCGTCTGTTGGGTTACAGGAGAGGAACAGATAATCCCTGCTCTTCTCCCTGCCCCTCCAGACACGGGACAGTCAGTCTCTCTTGGCAGCAGGCAGCCGGTGTGTCTTTGTCTTCTGCTCTTCTTCTCTCTCCTCCTTTTTTTTTATCTTCAGTTGTAGACTTTTACAAGTATTAACCCAGACACTCAGATTATCATCCAATAATATCGATGCCATTTCCCTGATGTTGTCTGGCTCAGGTCTTACCGTGACACAAGACTGCGCTGCCCTTGTCCGTGAGATTGTTCATTCATTTGAGTTTGAAGAACCCAGTCTGGATGCATAGATGGTAAATGTATTTATTTAACATGCCAGGCCTGGAAGGGGCCCGACACGGAAGCACTCTACCTCAGCAGAGACTTATTGAACAGCACAAGAGGTCAGCCTTATATACATAACAGGACATGTGGATCTGTGGCCGATGTCTGCCAGAGTGTTATCTCGAGGTCAGATTTCTGACCCTGGTAATGTTCATGGTAGTCTTCCTCGGAAGAGGTGTGGGATCCAAAGAACAGATGTCTTCCTTTGATATACTAGGAAAGGTCCGATCCCACGGATCTTATTTAACAACTGTCAATCGCTCATTAACAAAAACAGTTCCTGCCTATCTGGAGAAACAATTAAGTCACTAACGGATTTTCAACAAAACAGCTGTAGGCTATTTCGGCACTGTGTGATCTTTTATTACTGACAGGAGTTTCTAACAAATTAACCTTGTTGACCTATTGCTTAGCCTGCTAAAGCTAATCTGCTCAGTCTGTATACAAGCTACTTCTAATGCTAGTGTTAATATAAAACATTATATAATTATCACAAAAGACTTTCTTCAACTTTCCTATACAGCGTCTTCAGAGATGGATGGGTTTGTAAATAGTATTAAAAACATTGATGTAATTATGCTACAGGAGACATGGTGCAGGTCTGACACTTCCACTCACTGTCCCTTGGACTACAGGGAGGTCATAGTGCCTTTGCTGAAACACAGCACAGTCCGGCACGGCAGAGACTCTGGGGGAAATATCATTTGCTATAAAGCAGAGCTCACCAAATCTATCCAGCCCATTAATAAAGGAGAATCACATATGTGGTTAAAAATGTGTAAAAATATGGTCTCAAATAAGAATGACATCTACCTGCATGCAATAAACATCCCACCCTCAGAATCCCCGTGTTTTAACGAGGACATATTTTCTAGGGGAAATCTGTGGAGATCTGAATGCCAGAAAAGGCACCTTACATGACTACTCGCACACAGGGAGTCAACCACATATTTGGTCAAAATTCCCTTTACTCCACTCCCACCAGCTCCCACAGAAATAGTTACAACCGGGAGACAAACATACATGGGAGACAGTTACTACAGCTCTGTCAAAGCCTGGGCCTGTACCCTGTTAATGGTAGGATCCGAGAGGACTCTCTGGGAAGATGCACCTACAGCTGGACTCTTGGAAGCAGTGTAGTAGACACCATCACCGACCTCAACCCCTCCTGTATTCGTGAATCCACGGTCAGGCCTCAATCCCCTCTGTCAGATCACAGCCAAACCACTGTGTTTCTTAAAGAACAGAGCGAAGCAGCACAGCGAGCTGTACAACCTCCATCAGTCATACAAAAGAATACCAGAAAGCAATGGGAAACCCAGAAATACAATCACTGATGGACAACTTTCTGGTCACCACATACCCACACTGTACACAAGGAGTAAATCTGGCTGTAGAAAAATGAAATAATATATAATAATAACAGATAACTCTGAAATCTAAATTAAAAATTAATAAAAGAGCAAACAAATTGAAAGACAATAATTGGTTTGACAAGGAATGTAAGAAATTCTGAAAACAACTTTGATAATTATCAAATAATAAACACAGACAACCAGACATCAAAGATCTACGCCTTAGACCCCGTTCATATTTGAGATTTAGGGCGGCCCAGGTCTGCCTTAACTCAAATGTGAACGGTTTCAAAGATTTAAGTCGGCCTGGGCCGGATCAAAACTAGTCCCGCTATTTGACCAGGCCTAAATCGTTTCACCCGGCTGAAAGGCGGCCTAAATGTGACTGTGACGCGCCGGGCCCTGAGCCGGTGGAAAGCGTCAGCGCGTGACGCAACTCAAGCCCCGCCCCCAGAGTAAACACAAAGTAAACACAGAGTAAACACAGAGTAAACACAGACACCGACACAACTGCACTGCTGCAAGACACAGTATTGTCTCTGTATTGTTTGAATGTCATATCGATCGCTAGCTCACATCTTTATATATATTATAAAAGTCTAGGCTAAGTAAAGAGTTTAATGATGTAAACAGTTTAAATATAAATTAAATAAAAGTGTGTGTAGCTGGTAAACTTGCTATTGTTTGTTCTTGTACTAAGTATGATTGAAGTCTGGAATTTAACAGCATGCATTTTACACGTGGAAATTGCATTGTGAAATTGAGAACGGGACCATAACTTTATTAATTATCCGAATTTTGCATTAAAACGGTATAAGCAGGTTTCCATTCAAATCAATGCATTTTAAAACGAGACCAGCAATTTACTATGCAATCCAAAATGCGATTATATTGAGCTGAGCAGTACAATCACAAATGCCGGCGTTGGAGGTGACAACTGGGACGATGCAGAAATGAAAGCGCTGTTTACAATGTGGATGAACAGAAACCGCAGGAAGTGCACAGCGCTGCTATGAGGATATTATAACTATAGACGCGTCACAGAGGCTGCTTTCCATGCATACGATTGCACACTAATGCACACGATTTATTGTGATTTAATGCAGATGTCCTAGTAAAGGTGCTTCCCTTTCGGGTGAATTGTATAACAGCTTTTTAAACTTGCAGAACTGAAGATAGGCATTTGAAAAAGGAAATATATGAATTAGATTCCCCATTGAACCAGCACATTTTTAATTATTTTAGAAAGCTTCGGCTGCAAAGGGTTAAGATTACTTTCAAAGAAAATATAGAACCGATCAATAGCCTATATATTCACATCGATATTAATAAGTTGTGATTATAAACACATCGTACACACCTGTAATCAAACCTAATGTCCTGCGTCACTGGTTTGTTTGAGCAGATTTGTTTATTCCCGGCATGCATTTCGTGTAGGCCTCCTTTTCGCCGGCATATGTGAGGCGGCCCAGAGGCGGCCCAGGGCCGGCCTAGTAAGTGTGAACGGGGTCTTAGTTACTGCGAGACATTAATTAATTACAAACTCACATTCAAAAAGAAAAAGAACAACCACATCAATAAAAAACTGACAGAGATCAAGGAATAGATGATGAATAAACCTGACGAATTGGCTATTGAAAATGGAAACACATGGAAAGAACATTTTGAAAAAATATACAAAACAACAACACAAAATGATCAAACTAAAACAAATGGAATTGTCAATTAAAGACAATCAGAAGCCCCTGGACTCCCCGATCACTGAGTGGAACTGAAGGAGAAACTGCAGGCCCTCCAGAACAGAAAAGCCAGCGGGGCAGACAGCCTCTCCAGTGAGATGCTGAAACACAGCAGCCCCAAGCTGCAGGAAGCCCTGCTCAAACTCCTTAACACAACTCTAAAGGTGGGACATTTCCCTGACATCTGGAATCAAGGGTTAATTACCCCCTTACATAGAAATGGAGACAAATTCGACCCCAACAACTACTGGGGCACCTGTGTGAGCAGTAACCTGGGGAAGGTGTTCTGCAGCATCATCAACACCCGGATACTGGCTTCAAGACTGGATTCTGGATTCAAGTCTTCAAAATCATGAACGGCATCGACCACATCAAACCAGAGGAGCTTTTCCAGATCAACAGGGACACACGCACCCGGGGACACAAATGGTAATTGGGCTTCAAGGCATTAAAGACAGAAAACAGGAGACACTTCTTCACGCAGAGAGGCGTCACAACCTGAACAAACTCCCCAGCGATGTGGTTGAAGCTGAAAATTTGGGAACATTAAAAAACAGACTGGATAGGATCCTTGGATAACTCAGTTATTAATGGACACCAAACGAGCACAATGGGGCGAATGGCCTCCTCTCCATTGTAAACTGTCTTATGTTCTTATGTTCCTCAACACACACTGTCCTGAGTAAGAGTCAGATTGTCTTCCTCCCAAGACACCGCACTACAGATCATATCTACACCCTACACACTCTCATAGAGAAACATGTAAATAAAGATATAAAGAGATTTACAGGAGCTCAGCCTGTCCTGACTGTGTGCTCTGTGTTACCGGAGCTCAGCCTGTCCTGACCGTGTGCTCTGTGTTACAGGAGCTCAGCCTGTCCTGACTGTGTGCTCTGTGTTACAGGAGCTCAGCCTGTCCTGACTGTGTGCTCTGTGTTACAGGAGTTCGGCCCCGGCCTTTCCTGACTGTCTCTCCACTGGGACAGATATTCGAGGGAGACTCAGTGACTCTGCGCTGTGAGGTTACAGAGGCGTCTGCAGGCTGGAGGTATTACTGGTACAGAGCTGGACAGAGCAGGGCTGGACTGGACAATGTGTGGTACAATGACAGATGGGTTTATCTGCAGCCCCTCTCTGACAGCAGCAGCGGAGCTGGAGGCACCTTCACCATCAGCGCTGTGACTGGGACACACAGAGGGCTGTACTGGTGCAGAGCTGGGAGAGGAGACACACCCTATTACACTCAGTACAGCGGGGCTGTGACTCTGACAGTGTCAGGTGAGTGATGCAGTGTGTTAATAGGACACACTCTGGACTGTGTTCATCTCTGGAGTGGCCTTTAGTGGTATGGTAAAAAGTAGACAGACATGCAAAAAAATTACTTAAAACAAATCATTTATTTAGTGCAGGCAGACCAAGACCATACTCTAAAAACTATATATATAAATTAACAGCAAAATATGTTCAGTGCACAATATCATATAAAAAGTTAATTCAACTAAGTGGTTAAATGTAACGAAGGGCATTACAACTGTTGAAAAACAATATCACGCAGAACAATCATGCTATCCTCTCTGTTTTATTCTATTTGATTAACTTAACTTTGACTGCACACCTGAGCTGAGCATGATAAAAACATATCCACAGTTAATTTAAGCAGTTTCAAATCAAATAAATAAGCCTACCAAAAGGGCAAGGACAAACATATTAAATAATATTTATAAAATCTATTTCGTCCACAAGTCCAACCTAGAAAAAGGACAAGCAGAGTGCGAGATAAAAACTAATTCAACATCTGGGAAAACTCCATGGATAAAAGTGCGGGATACAGTTTAATTGGAAATCGTCACACCAAGCACATAGAAAGGAGAACTGACTGCCGCAGCTCTCCCTTCCTTTCTGTTTAGAAATCGACTTCAGTTGGATATATCATTAAAAAAAGTCTAAAGTAGATGTTTAAATATTACATTTTCATAACTTTGAATAAGTTTGATTTGATAAAAGATTCATGAATTTGCCCAAAAAAAAATTACATAATATTTTTGAGGGGACAAAAATCTCACGGCACACTTGGGGAGTCCGCATGGCACACCATTGTTCCACTTCACACGGGTTGAAAACTGTGGCACTAAGTAGGAAAAGTAGGAAAGTAGTACGAAAATCCTGAAATGTCTGTACCTTAATACCAGGAGTATAAGGAACAAGATGTTAGACCTAGAATCCACAGTGCTGGCGTGTGACTATGATGTTGTAGGAGTGACAGAAACATGGTTTACAGAAAATAATGGGGATGAATACAAGTTGGAAGGATACACACTGTTTAGGAGAGACAGGCAAAATCGAAGAGGGGGTGGGGTAGCATTATATGTCAGAAATGACATTGAGGCAGAAGAACTCAAATTAGATCCCAGAATCTTTGTGGGTTAAACTATTGAATAAAAGATCTGGAGGATTAGTGGTAGGAGTGTTACAGACCACCCAACTCAGATATTCAGAAAGATGTTGCATTGTACAATGTAATCAGGACTGCATGTAGCAAGGATGTGGTTGTTATAATGGATTTAAATTTCCCAAACATACAGTGCGGGAAATAAGTATTTGATCCCCGGCTGATTTTGTATGTTTGCCCACTGACTTGGAGAAGATCTGCAAAGAGGAGTGGGACAAAATCCCTCCTGAGATGTGTGCAAACCTGGTGGCCAACTACAAGAAACGTCTGACCTCTGTGATTGCCAACATGGGTTTTGTCAGTCGATGGAGTCAAATACTTATTTCACTCATTAACATGCAAATCAATTTATAACTTTTTTGAAATGAGTTTTTCTGGATTTTTAGGTTGTTATTCTGTCTCTCACTGTTAAAATACACCTACCATTAAAATTATAGACTGATCATTTCTTTGTTAGTGGGTAAACGTACAAAATCAGCAGGGGAACAAATATTTTTTTCCCTCACTGTATATTTTGTAAGTCACCCTGGACAAGGGTGTCTACTAAGAAATAATAATAATAATAATAATAATAATAATAATAATTATTATTATTATTATTATTATTATTATTATTATTATTATTATTATTATTATTATTATTATTATTATCAGGTTACTGTTAGTGTTCAGGTGACTGTCTTGGTGATCAGGTGACTGGCTGTGTCTCTCTCTGTGATGGGTGAGTGGAGGAGCCCTGGGCGTCCCAGAGTCATTGTGTGCGTCTGTGTGTTGCTGTGGTGAGTTTGCGGTTTGTCACAATGTCACAACGGTACAGGGGCCACTCAGCCTCCCTCCTCCAGCTTCCTCTACCTGCCTGTGTGCTTGTATCTGAGACTGAACAGATTAGTAATTCATGCTGCTGGGTGTAGAGCTGACCAGGCTTGTGAGTCTTTTTACTGTATATATACAGTCATACAATAGATTACATTACATTACATACAGCTCGGCCCACTGCCACTGTGTCTGTGTCTCCAAAGAGACCCTGGTACCCTGGAGAGACGCTCACTCTGCGCTGTCAGATATCAGGGTCTCTCTCAGGCTGGACCTATCTCTGGTTCAGTGGCACACAGAGGACTCCTGTGGAGTCGAGTCCCAGATACACCAACACCCTCACTGTGTCTGCTGTGTCTCAGCAGTACTGGTGTCAGGGTCAGAGGACAGAACGACCACAGACCTCACAGCCCAGTGCTCCTCTTGGAGTGACTGTGACTGGTGAGTGCACTGTGTCTATCACTGTGTCTATCACTGTGTGTGTGTTTGTGTGTGCGTGTGCGTGTGCGTGTGCGTGTGCGATTGTGCGTGCGTGTCTGGTCAGTTCACTGCAGCTCCTTTACAGTGTACAGAGACAGGAGATCGAACTGTTACATGTGCTCTGTCCACAGCTCTGCCCCACGCCTCCCTGACCGTAGAGCCGCACTGGAGCCCCATCTACACTGGAGAGACAGTGTCTCTGAGGTGTGGGCTCTCAGGGGGCTACACGGACTGGCAGTATCACTGGTATAAAGATGGGAAACGCATTGAAGATGCCCAGCCTGCTGGACACACTGTGACTGGGGACAAACTCTCCATAACTGCAGTGTCTGTGTCTGACGGGGGGAAGTATCACTGTGAGGGACAGAGAGCAGACAGACCCCTGTCCTCACAGCGCAGTGACCCAGTCTCTCTCTCTGTGTCAGGTGAGTGTCTCCTCAGTCCTGCATTACAGATGAACTGAAACTCACTCGCAGAACGCGGTGGTCACAAATGTGCACTTATCATTTATTTAGGACAGTGTTAATGTAAGACTAATACAATTTGATTACACTCATATGCAACATGAAGCGTCTGTTGGGTTACAGGAGAGGAACAGATAATCCCTGCTCTTCTCCCTGCCCCTCCAGACACGGGAAAGTCAGTCTCTCTTGGCAGCAGGCAGCCGGTGTGTCTTTGTCTTCTGCTCTTCTTCTCTCTCCTCCTTCTTTTTTATCTTCAGTTGTAGACTTTTACAAGTTATAACCCAGACACTCAGATCATCATCCAATAATATCGATGCCATTTCCCTGATGTTGTCTGGCTCAGGTCTTACCGTGACACAAGACTGCGCTGCCCTTGTCTGTGAGATTGTTCATTCATTTGAGTTTGAAGAACCCAGTCTGGATGCATAGATGGTAAATGTATTTATTTAACATGCCAGGCCTGGAAGGGGCCCGACACGGAAGCACTCTACCTCAGCAGAGACTTATTGAACAGCACAAGAGGTCAGCCTTATATACATAACAGGACATGTGGATCTGTGGCCGATGTCTGCCAGAGTGTTATCTCGAGGTCAGATTTCTGACCCTGGTAATGTTCATGGTAGTCTTCCTCGGAAGAGGTGTGGGATCCAAAGAACAGATGTCTTCCTTTGATATACTAGGAAAGGTCCGATCCCACGGATCTTATTTAACAACTGTCAATCGCTCATTAACAAAAACAGTTCCTGCCTATCTGGAGAAACAATTAAGTCACAAACGGATTTTCAACAAAACAGCTGTAGGCTATTTCGGCACTGTGTGATCTTTTATTACTGACAGGAGTTTCTAACAAATTAACCTTGTTGACCTATTGCTTAGCCTGCTAAAGCTAATCTGCTCAGTCTGTATACAAGCTACTTCTAATGCTAGTGTTAATATAAAACATTATATAATTATCACAAAAGACTTTCTTCAACTTTCCTATACAGCGTCTTCAGAGATGGATGGGTTTGTAAATAGTATTAAAAACATTGATGTAATTATGCTACAGGAGACATGGTGCAGGTCTGACACTTCCACTCACTGTCCCTCGGGCTACAGGGAGGTCATAGTGCCTTTGCTGAAACACAGCACAGTCCGGCACGGCAGAGACTCTGGGGGAAATATCATTTGCTATAAAGCAGAGCTCACCAAATCTATCCAGCCCATAAATAAAGGAGAATCACATATGTGGTTAAAAATGTGTAAAAATATGGTCTCAAATAAGAATGACATCTACCTGCATGCAATAAACATCCCACCCTCAGAATCCCCGTGTTTTAACGAGGACATATTTTCTAGGGGAAATCTGTGGAGATCTGAATGCCAGAAAAGGCACCTTACATGACTACTCGCACACAGGGAGTCAACCACATATTTGGTCAAAATTCCCTTTACTCCACTCCCACCAGCTCCCACAGAAATAGTTACAACCGGGAGACAAACATACATGGGAGACAGTTACTACAGCTCTGTCAAAGCCTGGGCCTGTACCCTGTTAATGGTAGGATCCGAGAGGACTCTCTGGGAAGATGCACCTACAGCTGGACTCTTGGAAGCAGTGTAGTAGACACCATCACCGACCTCAACCCCTCCTGTATTCGTGAATCCACGGTCAGGCCTCAATCCCCTCTGTCAGATCACAGCCAAACCACTGTGTTTCTTAAAGAACAGAGCGAAGCAGCACAGCGAGCTGTACAACCTCCATCAGTCATACAGAAGAATACCAGAAAGCAATGGGAAACCCAGAAATACAATCACTGATGGACAACTTTCTGGTCACCACATACCCACACTGTACACAAGGAGTAAATCTGGCTGTAGAAAAATGGAATAATATATAATAATAACAGATAACTCTGAAATCTAAATTAAAAATTAATAAAAGAGCAAACAAATTGAAAGACAATAATTGGTTTGACAAGGAATGTAAGAAATTCTGAAAACAACTTTGATAATTATCAAATAATAAACACAGACAACCAGACATCAAAGATCTACGCCTTAGACCCCGTTCATATTTGAGATTTAGGGCGGCCCAGGTCTGCCTTAACTCAAATGTGAACGGTTTCAAAGATTTAAGTCGGCCTGGGCCGGATCAAAACTAGTCCCGCTATTTGACCAGGCCTAAATCATTTCACCCGGCTGAAAGGCGGCCTAAATGTGACTGTGACGCGCCGGGCCCTGAGCCGGTGGAAAGCGTCAGCGCGTGACGCAACTCAAGCCCCGCCCCCAGAGTAAACACAAAGTAAACACAGAGTAAACACAGAGTAAACACAGACACCGACACAACTGCACTGCTGCAAGACACAGTATTGTCTCTGTATTGTTTGAATGTCATATCGATCGCTAGCTCACATCTTTATATATATTATAAAAGTCTAGGCTAAGTAAAGAGTTTAATGATGTAAACAGTTTAAATATAAATTAAATAAAAGTGTGTGTAGCTGGTAAACTTGCTATTGTTTGTTCTTGTACTAAGTATGATTGAAGTCTGGAATTTAACAGCATGCATTTTACACGTGGAAATTGCATTGTGAAATTGAGAACGGGACCATAACTTTATTAATTATCCGAATTTTGCATTAAAACGGTATAAGCAGGTTTCCATTCAAATCAATGCATTTTAAAACGAGACCAGCAATTTACTATGCAATCCAAAATGCGATTATATTGAGCTGAGCAGTACAATCACAAATGCCGGCGTTGGAGGTGACAACTGGGACGATGCAGAAATGAAAGCGCTGTTTACAATGTGGATGAACAGAAACCGCAGGAAGTGCACAGCGCTGCTATGAGGATATTATAACTATAGACGCGTCACAGAGGCTGCTTTCCATGCATACGATTGCACACTAATGCACACGATTTATTGTGATTTAATGCAGATGTCCTAGTAAAGGTGCTTCCCTTTCGGGTGAATTGTATAACAGCTTTTTAAACTTGCAGAACTGAAGATAGACATTTGAAAAAGGAAATATATGAATTAGATTCCCCATTGAACCAGCACATTTTTAATTATTTTAGAAAGCTTCGGCTGCAAAGGGTTAAGATTACTTTCAAAGAAAATATAGAACCGATCAATAGCCTATATATTCACATCGATATTAATAAGTTGTGATTATAAACACATCGTACACACCTGTAATCAAACCTAATGTCCTGCGTCACTGGTTTGTTTGAGCAGATTTGTTTATTCCCGGCATGCATTTCGTGTAGGCCTCCTTTTCGCCGGCATATGTGAGGCGGCCCAGAGGCGGCCCAGGGCCGGCCTAGTAAGTGTGAACGGGGTCTTAGTTACTGCGAGACATTAATTAATTACAAACTCACATTCAAAAAGAAAAAGAACAACCACATCAATAAAAAACTGACAGAGATCAAGGAATAGATGATGAATAAACCTGACGAATTGGCTATTGAAAATGGAAACACATGGAAAGAACATTTTGAAAAAATATACAAAACAACAACACAAAATGATCAAGCTAAACAAATGGAATTGTCAATTAAAGACAATCAGAAGCCCCTGGACTCCCCGAGTGGAACTGAAGGAGAAACTGCAGGCCCTCCAGAACAGAAAAGCCAGCGGGGCAGACAGCCACTCCAGTGAGATGCTGAAACACAGCAGCCCCAAGCTGCAGGAAGCCCTGCTCAAACTCCTTAACACAACTCTAAAGGTGGGACATTTCCCTGACATCTGGAATCAAGGGTTAATTACCCCCTTACATGGAAATGGAGACAAATTCGACCCCAACAACTACTGGGGCACCTGTGTGAGCAGTAACCTGGGGAAGGTGTTCTGCAGCATCATCAACACCCGGATACTGGCTTCAAGACTGGATTCTGGATTCAAGTCTTCAAAATCATGAACGGCATCGACCACATCAAACCAGAGGAGCTTTTCCAGATCAACAGGGACACACGCACCCGGGGACACAAATGGTAATTGGGCTTCAAGGCATTAAAGACAGAAAACAGGAGACACTTCTTCACGCAGAGAGGCGTCACAACCTGAACAAACTCCCCAGCGATGTGGTTGAAGCTGAAAATTTGGGAACATTAAAAAACAGACTGGATAGGATCCTTGGATAACTCAGTTATTAATGGACACCAAACGAGCACAATGGGGCGAATGGCCTCCTCTCCATTGTAAACTGTCTTATGTTCTTATGTTCCTCAACACACACTGTCCTGAGTAAGAGTCAGATTGTCTTCCTCCCAAAACACCGCACTACAGATCATATCTACACCCTACACACTCTCATAGAGAAACATGTAAATAAAGATATAAAGAGATTTACAGGAGCTCAGCCTGTCCTGACCGTGTGCTCTGTGTTACAGGAGCTCAGCCTGTCCTGACTGTGTGCTCTGTGTTACAGGAGCTCAGCCTGTCCTGACTGTGTGCTCTGTGTTACAGGAGCTCAGCCTGTCCTGACCGTGTGCTCTGTGTTACAGGAGCTCAGCCTGTCCTGACCGTGTGCTCTGTGTTACAGGAGCTCAGCCTGTCCTGACCGTGTGCTCTGTGTTACAGGAGCTCAGCCTGTCCTGACCGTGTGCTCTGTGTTATAGGAGCTCAGCCTGTCCTGACTGTGTGCTCTGTGTTACAGGAGTTCGGCCCCGGCCTTTCCTGACTGTCTCTCCACTGGGACAGATATTCGAGGGAGACTCAGTGACTCTGCGCTGTGAGGTTACAGGTGCGTCTGCAGGCTGGAGGTATTACTGGTACAGAGCTGGACAGAGCAGGGCTGGACTGGACAATGTGTGGTACAATGGCAGACGGGTCTATCTGCAGCCCCTCTCTGACAGCAGCAGCGGAGCTGGAGGCACCTTCACCATCAGCGCTGTGACTGGGACACACAGAGGGCTGTACTGGTGCAGAGCTGGGAGAGGAGACGCACCCTATTACACTCAGTACAGCGGGGCTGTGACTCTGACAGTGTCAGGTGAGTGATGCAGTGTGTTAATAGGACACACTCTGGACTGTGTTCATCTCTGGAGTGGCCTTTAGTGGTATGGTAAAAAGTAGACAGACATGCTAAAAAATTTCTTAAAACAAATCATTTATTTAGTGCAGGCAGACCAAGACCATACTCTAAAAACTATATATATAAATTAACAGCAAAATATGTTCAGTGCACAATATCATATAAAAAGTTAATTCAACTAAGTGGTTAAATTTAACGAAGGGCATTACAACTGCTGAAAAACAATATCACGCAGAACAAACATGCTATCCTCTCTGTTTTATTCTATTTGATTAACTTAACTTTGACTGCACACCTGAGCTGAGCATGATAAAAACATATCCACAGTTAATTTAAGCAGTTTCAAATCAAATAAATAAGCCTACCAAAAGGGCAAGGACAAACATATTAAATAATATTTATAAAATCTATTTCGTCCACAAGTCCAACCTAGAAAAAGGACAAGCAGAGTGCGAGATAAAAACTAATTCAACATCTGGGAAAACTCCATGGATAAAAGTGCGGGATACAGTTTAATTGGAAATCGTCACACCAAGCACATAGAAAGGAGAACTGACTGCCGCAGCTCTCCCTTCCTTTCTGTTTAGAAATCGACTTCAGTTGGATATATCATTAAAAAAAGTCTAAAGTAGATGTTTAAATATTACATTTTCATAACTTTGAATAAGTTTGATTTGATAAAAGATTCATGAATTTGCCCAAAAAAAAATTACATAATATTTTTGAGGGGACAAAAATCTCACGGCACACTTGGGGAGTCCTCATGGCACACCATTGTTCCACTTCACACGGGTTGAAAACTGTGGCACTAAGTAGGAAAAGTAGGAAAGTAGTACGAAAATCCTGAAATGTTTGTACCTTAATGCCAGGAGTATAAGGAACATGATGTTAGACCTAGATTCCACAGTGCTGGCGTGTGACTATGATGTTGTAGGAGTGACAGAAACATGGTTTACAGAAAATAATGGGGATGAATACAAGTTGGAAGGATACACACTGTTTAGGAGAGACAGGCAATATCGAAGAGGGGGTGGGGTAGCATTATATGTCAGAAATGACATTGAGGCAGAAGAACTCAAATTAGATCCCAGAATCTTTGTGGGTTAAACTATTGAATAAAAGATCTGGAGGATTAGTGGTAGGAGTGTTACAGACCACCCAACTCAGATATTCAGAAAGATGTTGCATTGTACAATGTAATCAGGACTGCATGTAGCAAGGATGTGGTTGTTATAATGGATTTAAATTTCCCAAACATACAGTGAGGGAAAAAAGTATTTGATCCCCGGCTGATTTTGTATGTTTGCCCACTGACTTGGAGAAGATCTGCAAAGAGGAGTGGGACAAAATCCCTCCTGAGATGTGTGCAAACCTGGTGGCCAACTACAAGAAACGTCTGACCTCTGTGATTGCCAACATGGGTTTTGTCAGTCGATGGAGTCAAATACTTATTTCACTCATTAACATGCAAATCATTTTATAATTTTTTTGAAATGCGTTTTTCTGGATTTTTAGGTTGTAATTCTGTCTCTCACTGTTAAAATACACCTACCATCATTTCCTTGTCAGTGGGCAAACGTACAAAATCAGCAGGGGATCAAATATTTTTTTCCCTCACTGTATATTTTGTACGTCACCCTGGACAAGGGTGTCTACTAAGAAATAATAATAATAATAATAATAATAATAATAATAATAATTATTATTATTATTATTATTATTATTATTATTATTATTATTATTATTATTATTATTATCAGGTTACTGTTAGTGTTCAGGTGACTGTCTTGGTGATCAGGTGACTGGCTGTGTCTCTCTCTGTGATGGGTGAGTGGAGGAGCCCTGGGCGTCCCAGAGTCATTGTGTGCGTCTGTGTGTTGCTGTGGTGAGTTTGCGGTTTGTCACAATGTCACAACGGTACAGGGGACCCTCAGCCTCCCTCCTCCAGCTTCCTCTACCTGCCTGTGTGCTTGTATCTGAGACTGAACAGATTAGTAATTCATGCTGCTGGGTGTAGAGCTGACCAGGCTTGTGAGTCTTTTTACTGTATATATACAGTCATACAATAGATTACATTACATTACATACAGCTCGGCCCACTGCCACTGTGTCTGTGTCTCCAAAGAGACCCTGGTACCCTGGAGAGACGCTCACTCTGCGCTGTCAGATATCAGGGTCTCTCTCAGGCTAAACCTACCTCTGGTTCAGTGGCACACAGATGACTCCTGTGGAGTCGAGTCCCAGATACACCAACACCCTCACTGTGTCTGCTGTGTCTGAGCAGTACTGGTGTCAGGGTCAGAGGACAGAACGACCACAGACCTCACAGCCCAGTGCTCCTCTTGGAGTGACTGTGACTGGTGAGTGCACTGTGTCTATCACTGTGTCTATCACTGTGTGTGTGTGTGCGTGTGCGTGTGCGTTTGTGCGTGCGTGTCTGGTCAGTTCACTGCAGCTCCTTTACAGTGTACAGAGACAGGAGATCGAACTGTTACATGTGCTCTGTCCACAGCTCTGCCCCACGCCTCCCTGACCGTAGAGCCGCACTGGAGCCCCATCTACACTGGAGAGACAGTGTCTCTGAGGTGTGGGCTCTCAGGGGGCTACACGGACTGGCAGTATCACTGGTATAAAGATGGGAAACGCATAGAAGATGCCCAGCCTGCTGGACACACTGTGACTGGGGACAAACTCTCCATAACTGCAGTGTCTGTGTCTGATGGGGGGCAGTATCACTGTGAGGGACAGAGAGCAGACAGACCCCTGTCCTCACAGCGCAGTGACCCAGTCTCTCTCTCTGTGTCAGGTGAGTGTCTCCTCAGTCCTGCATTACAGATTAACTGAAACTTACTCGCAGAACGCGGTGGTCACAAATGTGCACTTATCATTTATTTAGGACAGTGTTAATGTAAGACTAATACAATTTGATTACACTCATATGCAACATGAAGCTTCTGTTGGGTTACAGGAGAGGAACAGATAATCCCTGCTCTTCTCCCTGCCCCTCCAGACACGGGACAGTCAGTCTCTCTTGGCAGCAGGCAGCCGGTGTGTCTTTGTCTTCTGCTCTTCTTCTCTCTCCTCCTTCTTTTTTATCTTCAGTTTTAGACTTTTACAAGTTATAACCCAGACACTCAGATCATCATCCAATAATATCGATGCCATTTGCCTGATGTTGTCTGGCTCAGGTCTTACCGTGACACAAGACTGCGCTGCCCTTGTCTGTGAGATTGTTCATTCATTTGAGTTTGAAGAACCCAGTCTGGATGCATAGATGGTAAATGTATTTATTTATTTAACGACTTCAGTTGGATATATCATTACAAAAAGTCTAAAGTAGATGTTTAAATATTACATTTTCATAACTTTGAATAAGTTTGATTTGATAAAAGATTTATGAATTTGCCCAAAAAACAAATTCATAATATTTTTGAGGGGACAAAAATCTCACGGCACACTTGGGGAGTCCTCATGGCACACCATTGTTCCACTTCACACGGGTTGAAAACTGTGGCACTAAGTAGGAAAAGTAGGAAAGTAGTACGAAAATCCTGAAATGTTTGTACCTTAATGCCAGGAGTATAAGGAACAAGATGTTAGACCTAGAATCCACAGTGCTGGCGTGTGACTATGATGTTATAGGAGTGACAGAAACATGGTTTACAGAAAATAATGGGGATGAATACAAGTTGGAAGGATACACACTGTTTAGGAGAGACAGGCAAAATCGAAGAGGGGGTGGGGTAGCATTATATGTCAGAAATGACATTGAGGCAGAAGAACTCAAATTAGATCCCAGAATCTTTGTGGGTTAAACTATTGAATAAAAGATCTGGAGGATTAGTGGTAGGAGTGTTACAGACCACCCAACTCAGATATTCAGAAAGATGTTGCATTGTACAATGTAATCAGGACTGCATGTAGCAAGGATGTGGTTGTTATAATGGATTTAAATTTCCCAAACATACAGTGAGGGAAAAAAGTATTTGATCCCCGGCTGATTTTGTACGTTTGCCCACTGACTTGGAGAGGATCTGCAAAAAGGAGTGGGACAAAATCCCTCCTGAGATGTGTGCAAACCTGGTGGCCAACTACAAGAAATGTCTGACCTCTGTGATTGCCAACAAGGGTTTTGCCACCAAGTACTAAGTCGAAGGGGTCAAATACTTATTTCCCTCATTTACATGCAAATCAATGTATAACTTTTTTGAAATGCGTTTTTCTGGATTTTTTTGTTGTTATTCTGTCTCTCACTGTTAAAATACACCTACCATTACAATTATAGACTGATCATTTCTTTGTCAGTGGGCAAACGTACAAAATCAGCAGGGGATCAAATACTTTTTTCCCCCACTGTATACATATGCATACATACACATATAATTAATAATATAAAAAATATATATAGTAATAATAGTATTAAATGAAAAAGAAAATATAACTATCATGCGCAGCCAGCAACAAGTGGAATGAAAGGCAACTAAAAAGGGATTTGGGTAGCTCAACCTCCAGCTAAGATAGGGAAGGGAGGCTCAATTTATCAAAAACAGACAAAAAGGGTTGCCAAATTGAATAAAACATCTTAGTGGATCCTTGGAGTGTGTATCTGATTTTTTCTAATTTGAGAAATTGCATAGTGTCTCTGATCCAGTGAACAAATGAAGATGGGGCTTCCAATTGAGAAGTATAAGGCGTCTAGCCAGGAGAGTGGCAAAGGCCAAGCAATTTGACTGAATTTGACAGATGTCATCTGGTGAAACACCAAAAAGAGCTATGAGTGGTGTAGGATTAATTTTGAACCCTGTAATCTGAGAAAAAGTCTCAAATATTGAGGACCAGAAAGGAATCATGTTGGGACATGTCCAAAACATATGTATAAGAGTGTCCGGAGCCTGATTGCACCTGTCACACATTGAGTCCAAACCTGGAAAAATCCTAGCCAGTTTGGTTTTAAATATATGGGTACGATGTAAAATCTTGAATTGTATAAACCCATGCCTAGCACACACAGATGAGGAGTGCACCCGAGATAAAATAGTTGTCCACTGCTCGCCATGGAAAGTTAGGCCCAAGTCTTGCTCCCATAAAGTTTTTAATACGGACAGGGAGGGACAGTGTAAGAGAAAGATAGTGGAATAAATCTGGGATATCAGACCCTTGTTACTTGGTAAAACACAGCGTATGGAATCTGTATCAGTTTGCTGGGGAAGTGAAGGAAATTGAGTGAATTGAGAATGTATAAAATGCCTAACTTGCAGTTGGGACTGAGGTAAATTAAACTTATTTGCGAGCTGTTCAAATGACATAAAAATCCTATCTTTATAAAAATACTGAATGGTTATTATCCCATGTCTGTGCCAAACAAGAAATGGCTGGTCATTTCTAATCATAGCCAAGCTGGGGTAGTTTCTTGTGATTGGGGCAAATATAACAGATTCAGGATATTGGCTGCCCAGTAATACATTTGAAAATCATGTAGCGCCATGCCCCCCATTGCCTTTGGTCTTTGAAGGAAAACTCTCTGTATGCGAGGGGATTTTTTGTTCCAAATAAAGGAGGAGATCACTTGATTAAGCTTAGTGAAGAACAATTTAGGGATAAAAATTGGGATGCATTGAAAGAGATACAAAAACTTGGGGAGTATAGTCATTTTAACAGAGTTTATTCGGCCAGCGAGTGACAATGGTATGGTGGACCAACGGATAAGGTCTTGCTTAGTACGTTCTAAAAGTGGGGTAAAATTGGATTTAAGAAGATTAGCATGAGAACGTGTAACTGAAATTCCCAGATATGTGAAATTATCATGGGCAATTTTAAAGGATAAAGTGTGAAGTGGATATTGGGCGGCAGCTTTATTAATGGGAAAAAGTTCACTTTTATTAAGGTTCAGTTTGTATCCTGAGAACTTCCCGAACTGTTCCAAAATGGATATTGCGTGTGGAAGAGTAATAGGTCATCAGCATACAGGGAAACCTTCTGAGTGTGACCTCCCCGTTCTATGCCCTGCCCCTGCTGATTATCATGAAGTGCAATGGCAAGGGGCTCAATAGGTAAGGCAAAGAGGAGAGGGGAAAGTGGACACCCTTGTCTGGTTCCATGCTGAAGAGGAAAATATTTAGACTGGGTACTATTAGTTCGGACAGAAGCAAGAGGGGAAGAGTACAGCAATTAAATCCAAGAAATGAATGTAGGGCCAAAGCCAAACCGTTGTAACATATCAGAAAGGTAGTCCCATTCGACCTGATCAAAAGCTTACTCAGCATCAAGAGACACAAGCACCTCAGGCAGAGGTGTTACTGAGGAAGGGTAAATAATATTAAAAAGCCATCTGAGGTTAAAAAAGGAATGCCTGTTTCGAATAAATCCAGTTTGATCTGGAGAAATTATTGATGGCAAGACAGATTCAAGACGCAGGGCTAAAATTTTAGCAAGGATTTTAACATCCACATTTAAAAGTGATATGGGATGATTTGACCTGCAGTTGAAGGAGGGTTTATTTTTCTTGAGCAATAAGGATATTGAGGCTTGACGAAGAGTAGGGGGTAGGGTTGAGGAATTAAAAGCGTCCAAAAACATAGAAGTTAGCATAGGTGATAACAGTTTGCTAAACTTTTTGTAGAATTCTGCAGGGAAGCCATCAGGTCCAGGGGATTTGCCGGTCTGCAAGGATTTGATTGCCCTAGTTATCTCATCTCATCAGGGGAAACAGGGTTTTCTAGAGAAGACTTCATATCAGAATCAATAGAGGGAATGTTGAGGTCATTAAAAAAAGAGTCAAGAGAGGAAGGGTCTGAAGGCGATTCGGATGTGTAAAAAGATAAGTACAAATTATAGAACTGAACTTTATTTCCTTTTGATCATTTACCAGGCCAGACTGGGACTGAATTTGTGAAATTAAATGGGGAGCAGCTGACTGCCGAAGAAGATGGGCGAGTGCTTTATTGGCCTTGTCGCCATACTCATAAGTTGTATGGTGGGCTTTGTACAGCAGATGTTCTGCCTGTTTTGTAGACAAAAGATCAAATTCAGTCTGATAAGCTAGACGCTCCTTGTAAAGTTCTGGTGTAGGGGAGTTGGGATAAACTTGATCTATTTGAGAAATGAGATTAACCAGTTCTGTCTCCCTGATCTGCGTTTATTATTTTGAACAGTAGATGAAAATTATTTGACCTTGTATATAAGCCCAAAAATATGTCTCCCAAAAAGTGGAGGGAGAAATATCTGGTGTGGTATTTGTTTCTAAAAAAAAATCTATTTGAGCAGTTATAAATTTCAAAAAAATTAGAAACAGACAGTAACAGCGGATTGAATCTCCAGGGATGATGTGTAGCAGATTGGTTAGGAAAACTTAATTCTAAGGTTATAGGAGCGTGATCTGAAATGACAATACTGTTGTATGTGCATGAACGGATAAATGGGAGTAATTTATTGTCTAAAAAGGAATAATCAATCCGGGAGTAAGTGTGATGGACATGGGAAAAGAAAGAATATTGTCTTGAAGATGGAAAAAGGAACCGCCAAGTGTCAGAGATTGCATAAGAATCAAGGAAAGATTTAATAGCTAAAGTGTAGAAACAGATGTGGCTTATTAGAAGAGCGGTCAAGAGCTGGATTGAGAAAACAATTAAAGTCCCCACCAAGAATCAGCTGGTGGGAATCCAGGGAAGGCAGGGAGGGAATAAAGTTAGTAATGAAAGCACTGTCATCCCAGTTGGGGGCATAGACATTGGCCAAAATTACAGGAGCATTGGAAAGTTTGCCAGTGACCATAATGAATCTACTATTCGGGTCAGAGGTAACCTCCGATGCTATAAAAAGGATTGTTTTGCGCACTAAAATTGCCACTCCTCAAGCCTTTCTATGTAAATTTGAGTGAAACAACTGCCCCACCCAGCCCCTTCGAATCCTGAAGTGGTCCAATGTGTGAAAGTGGGTTTCCTGTAGAAATGCAATGTCTGTCTTAAGTTGTTGTAGATGAGTTAAGACTCTATTATGTTTCACAGGGTGATTAAGGCCCTTCACATTCCAACTAGAGAAGTTTACAGAGCACTCATCACCACAGGAAATCCGTCTGGGATTAGTCATAGTAAAAAGATTTTATAAGATTGGACTGATTGATCATAGGGTGGCATAAAAAATAGGAGTGTTACCAATCACATGCTGCTTGGCTGAGCACACAACAGCCACAAAGATGAAAAGTGAAGAAAAAAAAAAAAAAAAGCAAAGATAAGAATAAAAATAAAATTCCCACCCTCCACCCAAAAACACTTCCCGAAACAAAGTGACATAATAAGAACACACACACATTTCCTTGCAACACAAATTATTCCTCAGTTCTATCGCTCCGCAAACACATTTTGAAAAACAAAACAGAGCTACAGAAAATTATCAATCCCCATAATTTCAGAAAAGAGAAAGATTAGAGTATAAAAGACAACAAAACTTAATGAAAACCATATTCTTGGAGATAGTCAACATGGGTTTAAACGAGGCAGATCAAGTCTTACTAATGTATTAGAGTTCTTTGAACATGCAATTGCAGCTGTAGATCATGTGAAAGCATATGATATGATATACTTAGATTTCCAAAAAGCTTTTGATAAGGTTCCACACCAAAGACTGATCCTCAAATTGGAAGCTGTAGGCATTCAGGGTAACGTAAGTAGATGGATTATGAACTGGTTGATGTATAGGAAACAGAGGGTGTCGATTAGAGGAGTTGCTTCTAACTGGAGTGAGGTTGTTAGTGGAGTTCCACAGGGATCAGTACTAGGGCCTGTACTTTTTCTAATCTATATTAATGATCTGGACTCTGGGATAGTGAGCAAACTTGTCAAATTTGCAGATGATACTAAAATAGGTGGCTCAGCAGATACAATCTCGGCAGCACAGGCTATTCAATGGGACTTAGATAATATTCAGTTGTGGGCCGACACCTGGCAGATGAAATTCAATGTGGACAAGTGCAAGGTAATACATGCAGGTAACAAAAATGTCCACTATAATTACACTGTGGGAGGAATAGGACTAGATGAAGTAACGCATGAGAAAGACCTAGGAGTCTATATGGACTCCTCACTTTCTCAATCCAAACAATGTGGGTAAGCAATAAAAACGGCAAACAGAATGCTAGGCACTAATGTTCAGAATGTTCAGGCTCTCCAGTGTATCAGACTGACAGCAGCGCTGGAGCCCTGAGGAGCAGCTACACCATCAGCTCTGTGTCTCTGAGTCGCTCTGGACAGTACTGGTGGTAAGCTGGGAGACGCACCCTATTATACTCAGTACAGCGGTGCAGCCTGGCTCTAGATCACGTGTGAGTGAATGAAGTGCAGAAGCGTTCCCTGTACCCTGCAGGTCTGATGATGTCTGCCTGTGTGTTGTTCCTGACAGGCGTGTAAAGGACACAGACACTAGTGACAGTGAGCGTCACAATGCAATGTTATTTAAAGAGCCGTATTGTCATGGGTGTGTGGTGGTGCAGTGGTCGGCACTGCTGCCTCTCAGGTCCTGGGCCCCAGGTTTGATTCCGGTTTGTGGGCCTGTGTGTGTCTTTCTGTCTGTACAGTGAGACCCCGGGCTGTGCTGACCCTGCAGCTTGACCAGACTGACTCCTACACTGAAGATAAAGACAGATACACCATCAGCTCTGTCAGATATTACCACAGTAATAGTTTGGTTTTGTTTAGTTATGAAATACTGACCCGAAAGCACGGGTTTAAGCTCGTATCCCAGGAGCAGGTGTCAGTGGAGGACTGTGCGATGGAGATCGGCAGGAAGGTAGGCTTCCAGAACATCATCTCTGTGGCTCGAATGAATAAGGGCATCGTGTTATTCTTGAGGTCTGAGGCGCTGGTGAATGATGTGGTGGAGGAGGGGGTCATGGTGAAGGGGACCTTCCTGCCCGCGTTCCCTCTGGCCTCCCAGGCTGTAAAGGTGGTTATTTCCAATGTGCCCCCCTTCCTGAGCAATGATCTGCTGGCGGTATGGCCAGCGTATCTGCGCCATTAGGAGGGTGCCGCTGGGCTGCAGCGCCCTGGAGCTGAAACACGTCCTCTCTTACAGACAGGCTCTCATGGTGTTGGCGAACGGCGCCGATGAGCTAAGCCTGTCTCTGAAGTTTAAGATCGAGGGGGTAGTGTATGTGGTGTTTGTGTCAACTGATACCATGAGGTGTTTCAGGTGCGGGGCGCAGGGGCACATCAGGCACTCTTGCCCTCAGGGAGAGGCTCCGGCGGGGGGTGAGAGGAAGGTGAGGAGCAGCCAGGGCCGTCCGGTGTCGCCTCAGGGGAGCAGGGGAGCCTAGTGGGGAAGCTGCTAGCAGTGAGACTGCAGAGCAGCCCCGGGCTCAGTTAGCCGAGGAGGGAGCTGCTGTTGCCACTGATACGGCCGCCACAGAGACTGAACACCTTGCCAGTGATGACGGGTTTAAAGTGCCCAGGAAAAGACAACAGAAGCGGTCTGCCCCGTCTTCTGAGGCCGCCGATACAGTGTCTTAAAAGGCGAATGTTGCGAGGGCGGCTGGTGAGGAGGAGCCCAGAGACGGTGTGGGTGCTGTGGGGTGGCAGGATTCGCAGTCAGAGGAGTCTGTCTGGGGTAACCTGCCATCTCAGCCCAAGGAGGCCAACCGGCTGCGGCGCCGGGAGTCTGAGTACAGTGCTGCGGCTGTGGAGAGCGCAGACTCGGACAGCGCTGCTGAGGGGGACATCGCTGACTCCCAGAGCCAGCCTGTCTCCACCGACACTGTGGGATACACTGCTAAAAGCATCAAGGATTTTTTAAGGGAAACCAAAGGGAAGAGGAATGTAGTTTTAGAAAACCTTTTTCCTGATGCAAAGCAGTTCCTGGCATCTGCACAATTGATCCTGCAGGATGTGGCATTCTGACCCTGCTGCCCAAGAAGGGGGATCTGTCCTCCATTGTGAACTGGAGGCTGGTGGCGCTGCTGTGTCAGGACTATAAGATCCTGTCCAAGGCTCTGGCTAAGCAGAGACATCATGCCGGCCGCAGTGCATTTAGACCAGTCCTTCTGCGTCCCTGGCAGGTCCATCTTTGACAATGTCTTTTTGATTGGTGATATACTACTTCTAAGCTCTTCAGTTTTGAGTGCGGTCTGATCTCCATAGATCAAGAAAAGGCTTTTGACAAGGTTGATCACCACTACCTGTTTCAGGTGCTGAGAGCAATTGGTGTCGGCCAACGGTGCGTAGAATTCATTCAGCTGCTGTACTGTCGTGTGTTTAGTGTGCTGAAGATCAATGGTGGCCTAAGTGAGACTATCCCCATCCATTGAGGTATCAGACAGGGCCGTCCCCTGTCAGGGATGCATACTCCCTTTTTATCGAGCCCCTGCTGCACAGGCTGAGGCAGTTGCTGGCCGGGCTGTCCATCCCTTGTCACCCAGAGCAGGCGGTCAGGGTGTCGGCCTATGCTGATGACCTGACTGTCTGTGTGTCCGGCCAGCGAGACGTCCAGGTCCTGGGGGAGTGTCTGGAGGAGTTCAGCAGGACCTCCTCAGCCAGGGAATACTGGGGCAAGAGCAGCGCTCATCTGGTTGGGCTGTGGGAGAGTTCTGCCCCCCCTGCCCTCCCTGCGGGGCTGCAGTGGTCTCGCTCAGGCCCTCGGGTGCTGGGTGTGACTTTAGGGGAGACACAGGAGAACTGGGCTGGCCTGCTGGAGAGGGTGCAGGGCAGGTTGAGGGCATGGCGCTGGCTGCTACCCCAGCTCTCCTTCACGGGGAGAGCAATTATTATCAACAACTTGGTGCTCTGGCACACTTTTGCCTGTCTGGACCCCCCAACGGCCCTGGTGTCCCAGATACAGACCCTGCTCCTGGATTTCTTCTGGGACGGGATGCACTGGGTGCACAAAGCAGTGCTGTACCTGCCGCTCCAGGAAGGGGGGCAGGGGTTGGTAGATCTGTTTAGCAGGCTGAATGCCTTTCGGCTACAGGCAGCTCAGAGGCTGCTGTACCCTCCAGATCCCCAGTGTCCCCCACCCTGGACACTTCTTGCACACATTCTGCAGCGGGGTGGGGGCTGGGTTATGACAGACACATGTTTTTACTTAAGACACCTCCCCATATCCTTCCTTCACTGTGTTTTATCGTACGGTTTTAAAGGTGTGGCACCGCTTCTCCCTGGGTAGGGAGGTGGGGGGCAGCAGTCTGTCTGAGGAGCCACTGCTGTGGAACCCCAGATTTAGCTGTCCACTCCTGCTCTCCAGCAGCCTCAGGTCGGTCCTGCTTAAGGCTGACGTGATCTGGCTGAGGGATTTGTTGGATGTTAACAGGGGCCAGTGGGTTGGAGCCGACAGCCTGGCTGCCAGGCTGGGTGTGTGGTCACTGAGAGTCGTAACCAGACTTCTCTGGGCAGTGCAGAACGCCAGTGGCTTTCCCAGGCCCTCACACAGCGCTGCTGGCTCAAGGACCCTGACCCCGTCTTTCCCCTTGTTTGTCTGTGTCTCTTGTAAGAGAATTTGGAATGCTTGGTTTTTCAGTCAATCTAAATAAATAGTTGAACTGAAAACTCATAGTCAATTGGTTTCTCTTTTAAGATTCTTTCTGGGGGGAAGATGCAGTCAAGTCACAGATGTGCAATAATAATTTATTTTGACAAAAATAGGAAACTAATATCATTCAATTATATTACTGAAAATAAGTAATATTAAGCTTCTGCTGGATTACAGTAAGAAACAGATAATACCCATTTTCTTCTTTCTCCTCACAGTACAGCTTATAGGCCAGTCTGGTCAGGCAGGAAGCGGTGTGTCTCTCTCTGTCTCTCCTCTCCAGCTCTGTCTTGTGTCTCGTTGCAGGATGAAGAAGTTAAGAGAACTCAAATTCTCTTTGTCTTCCCTTTTATAAGGTTTCCTTCCAACCAATAGCATTTTGCCACCACCATGACTTGGGTGCCTTATGCTAAAGTAATTTAGAAGTGGGGGTCATTTTGAATTTGGCTAGGAGCCAATCAGAGGACTGGTCTCTGATCATAAAGATAGGGTTACCAGGGCTACCAGGGAACTTAGATAAAAGGGAGGAGGTCTGTTTCCTCTACCAAACCAGATGGTATAGAATTTCCCATAGAAAAATATATTCTAACAAATAATATCTTACACTGTCATTCCCCCTTAGCTCATCAGGCCGCCTTCTGTCGCCTCACAGTCTGTGTAGTGTGTCTGTCTCCACAGCTCAGCGTCAGGAGCTCTATCAGTTCAGTGTGAGGGAGCTGCACCATCAGCAGCTGCAGCCCCTCCCCGACACCCCCTGGAGGGAGCACCTGGCTCTGGGGGAAGATGCCCGCCTGTTTGTCATGCACATCAACTGCATCATTTTTTGAAGGTGAAATTGATGCATGAAGCACGTTCCAAAAAAGTTGGGACAGGGGCAATTTAGGACTAATAGCAATTTGACAAGTTGAAATAAGAAGGTGATGTGAAACAGGTGAGGCAATCGTGTAATCATAGTATATAAGGAGCCTCCAAAAAAGGCCTAGTCCTTCATGAGCAAGGATGGGTCGAGGCTCGCCAATCTGCCAACAGATGCATCAGCGAATAATCCAACACTTTGAGAACAACATTCCCCCAAGACAAATCGGTAGGATTTTGGACATTTCACCTTCTACAGTGCACAATATAATTAAAAGATTCAAGGAATCCGGTCAAATCTCGGTGCATAAAGGGCAAGGCCGAAAACCACTTCTGAATGCGCGTGATCTCCCATCCGTCAGACGTCACTGTCTTAAAAACCATCATGAGTCTGTAATGGATATCCTGACATGGGCTCGGGAATACTTTGGTAAACCTTTTTGAGTCAACACCATTCGCCGCTACATCCACAGATGCAATTTAAGGCTTTACTATGCAAAGCAGAAGCCATACATGAACACGGTCTTATCTGAGATGAACAGTAGCACAGTAGCACAGTGGAATCGTCCGACGAGTCAACATTTCAAATAGTTTTTGGACAAAACAGCTGTCATGTTCTCCGGGCCAAAGAGGAAAAGGACCATCCAAGCTGTTATCAGCGTCAGGTCCAAAAGCCAGCGTCTGTCATGGTATGGGCGTGTGTCAGTGCCCATGACATGGGTAACTTGCACATCTGTAAGGGCACCATTAATGCAGAAAGATATGTACACATTTTGGAGCAACATATGCTGCCATCCAGACTTCATCTTTTCCAGGGACGTCCCTGCATTTTCCAGCAGGACAACACCAAACCACATTCTGCCCGGATTACAAGCGCATGGTTGTGTAAGCAGAGAGTGCGGGTGTGAGCATGGCCTGCCTGCAGTCCTGACCTGTCTGAGAATGTGTGGTGCATTATGAAGCACAAAATAAGGCAATGAAGGCCCCATATAGTTGCACAGCTGAAGAAATGCATAATGAATGAATGGGGGAAAATTCAGTTTGTTAAACTTCAGTGCCCAAATGCTTAATAAGTGTTATTAAAAGAAAAGGTGATGTTACACAGTGGTAAACAGTCGACTGTCCCAACTTTTTTGGAGTGTGTTGCAGTCATCAGATTTGAAATGAGTGTATATTTTCAAAAATAAAATTAAAATCACAAAGTTAAAAATCATTATAAAAAAAATAAAAAAAATAAATAAATCGAATAATGTGTTAATAACATGTTTTCAATATAGTACAGGGTGAATTGAATTTTCAAATGACTCTTTTCATTTTTTTGCATTTTCCATACTGTCCCAACTTTTTCAGAATTGGGGTTGTACATTTACAATTTACTTTTTGTTTTTATCATCCACAGAAATAACACGAACATACATCAGAAACTAGTATTTACACTTGCTCTGCCAGACTGTGCTCATGTGCAGAGTCACGTTGTCCCTCAGGCTGTGGCAGCCAGAGACGTATTGGCCAGCCAGGGGGGCTGTGTGTCCCTCCCCCAGGAGGACTGATCAAAGATTGGGTGGACATCTCATGTCTCTCAGTGACCACAGTGCCGCTCCTCTGTGTCCACCTCTCCTGTCTCTCCATGACCACAGCACTATGACCTCCCTGCACCCTGAGGGGCAGTCTGTCAGCACATCTGGACAGCACTAGGTCTCCAACAGAATCACTATGTCTAATCTATTTACATTTCTAACTAACTCGGGGTCTTTACTTTTTTCTGCAAAAGCAGTGGTGTCACGCTTACCAGGGCAGGGCAAGGGGGACCCAAGCGCAGACTCAATCACAGCGGTGAGCCAGGGCAAACAATCCAAAAGAGGCAAATCCAGACATCAGAAAGATGTAATGGTTCAGAGGTCAATTGAGGAGGCAAACAGACAAAACATGGGAATCCAGAACAGTAGTCACAGGAACAGAATAAAGAGGTCACAACACAGGCCAGCGATAATAATGCTCTAAGTTGACTAAGGCAAAACTTTGCAATAAGTGAAGGAAACTGAGGGACATATATACAGAGGCAGAGGGACAAAAGAGACTAAGGTAGGGAGTGAGAACCAATGGGAGAGGTGAGTGATGGAAGAAGTGCACATGGTGAGCAGGAATGTTAAGTGGGTCATTGAGTGATGTCATTGAGTGATGAGTGACTAATCAAAATCAACAGCATACACATTCATAGTATTACAGTTTTACCCAGTCATGTATACACTGTGACCGAAAGCATACACAGAGTGATCAGATGTTCAAGCTAACATCCTAGAACCATGAACCATTTCTGCAGAACTAAATACATATTCTAATTGTTTCAGCTCAATTTGTGAGTCCAGTTCACTCATGTTGCAAAGCACTACACACAACTCTCAATGTGTTAGCACCATTGTCATTGAGAAAACACCTGTGCCTTTTGTGTGAATACATGAGTCACCAGACAAAACTCAAAGTGCACCAAAACACACTTCACCTGTCCAAACCCAATTAACCAAATTGTCCACTCAGTTCTCCTCATTCTTTCAAGTACAGTGAGGGAAAAAAGTATTTGATCCCCTGCTGATTTTGTACATTTGCCCACTGACAAAGAAATGATCAGTGTATAATTTTAATGGTAGGTGTATTTTAACAGTGAGGGACAGAATAACAACAAAAAAATCCAGAAAAACGCATTTCAAAAAAGTTATAAATTGATTTGCATGTTAATGAGGGAAATAAGTATTAGATCCCCTATCAATCAGTAAGATTTCTGGCTCCAGGGTGTCTTTTATACAGGTAATGAGCTGAGATTAGGAGCATTCTCTTAAAGGGAGTGCTCCTAATCTCAGCTCATTACCTGTATAAAAGACACCTGTCCACAGAAGCAATCAATCAATCAGATTCCAAACTCTCCACCATGGCCAAGACCAAAGAGCTGTCCAAGGATGTCAGGGACAAGATTGTAGACCTACACAAGGCTGGAATGGGCTACAAGACCATCGCCAAACAGCTTGGTGAGAAGGTGACAACAGTTGGTGCGATTATTCGCAAATGGAAGAAACACAAAATAACTGTCAGTCTCCCTCGGTCTGGGGCTCCATGCAAGATCTCACCTCGTGGAGTTTCAATGATCATGAGAACGGTGAGGAATCTTCCCAGAACTACACAGGAGGATCTTGTTAATGATCTCAAGGCAGCTGGGACCATAGTCACCAAGAAAACAATTGGTAACACACTACGCCGTGAAGGACTGAAATCCTGCAATCCTGCAAGCCCGCAAGGTCCCGCTGCTCAAGAAAGCACATGTACAGGCCCGTCTGAAGTTTGCCAATGAACATCTGAATGATTCAGAGGAGAACTGGGTGAAAGTGTTGTGGTCAGATGAGACCAAAATCGAGCTCTTTGGCATCAACTCAACTCGCCGTGTTTGGAGGAGGAGGAATGACCCCAAGAACACCATCCCCACCGTCAAACATGGAGGTG
The DNA here is from genome assembly GCF_036373705.1 of Amia ocellicauda. NCBI lineage: Eukaryota > Metazoa > Chordata > Actinopteri > Amiiformes > Amiidae > Amia > Amia ocellicauda. The sequence continues at coordinate 27,606,313 of NC_089863.1, forward strand.
GAAACATTATGCTTTGGGGGTGTTTTTCTGCTAAGGGGACAGGACAACTGCACCGCATAAAAGGGACGATGGACGGGGCCATGTACCATCAAATCTTGGGTGAGAACCTCCTTCCCTCAGCCAGGGCATTGAAAATGGGTCGTGGATGGGTATTCCAGCATGACAATGACCCAAAACACACAGCCAAGGCAACAAAGGAGTGGCTCAAGAAGAAGCAGATTAAGGTCCTGGAGTGGCCTAGCCAGTCTCCAGACCTTAATCCCATAGAAAATCTGTGGAGGGAGCTGAAGGTTCGAGTTGCCAAACGTCAGCCTTGAAACCTTAATGACTTGGAGAGGATCTGCAAAGAGGAGTGGGACAAAATCCCTCCTGAGATGTGTGCAAACCTGGTGACCAACTACAAGAAACGTCTGACCTCTGTGATTGCCAACTGGGACAAACAAGGACTCGTGATTGTACAGGAAAAATGGAGCAACAAAGAGCAGAAAGGGGAAGAAGTAGGGGAAGACACAGAGGACGAGGAAGGTGACAGAATATTTAAAAAAAAGAGCCACACTGGTTGATAGTGTAATCAACCATGGGATGAGTATGCGGGACGCTGGGCAGCGAGTGCAACCCAATTTGATTTGCTTTACTGTGGCTGGAATCATCAGGACATTCAGGACTACGAACCGGTGAGTGGGTATAAATTTACCATGCACAATATTTGGATTTCATATATCAACAAGAGTACAGCATGTCTGCACATGACATTGTATTGTTTGCATACAGGGTTGAGAGAAGACCACCTGCTCTTGGGAGAAACCATCTCATCACCCAAGAACAAGAGGCTGGTGTTGGCAAATAATGCAATTAGACTCAGAGAAATCCAAACACATATAATCGAGGACAATGGGATGTTTCAGAACATACACAGTGTTTCAATATCAACTATTGATCATTTGCTGAGAAAGCACAGGATGAGCATGAAGCAAATATATTGTGTACCATTTGAGAGAAACTCCAGTGTTCTAATCACTGTTCCTCCATGGTCAGAGAATACTTGAGCTTGATGCCAGTGATGACCACATTGAGTTAATCTATGTCGACGAGGCAGGATTCAATCTGACCAAGAGGCAGCACCAGGGAAGGAACATCATTGGCCACCGAGCAAGGGTGGAGGTCCCTGGCCAAAGGGGTGAAAATACAACCATGTGAGCTGCTATCAGTCTGCAGGGGGTTGTCCATCGCCATGTCACGCTTGGCCCTTACAACACTGCACTCCTTCTGGTATTCCTTGATGCAGTGTATGACCTTTTTTTACTACCCCCAGAAAGACAACATAGGGCCCCAGGCCACACCACTTATGCTGTCCTATGGGACAATGTGAGCTTCCACCGTGCAGCGCTAATGGTTCACCAACCACCTCCAGATCCAAATGATTTTCCTTCCACCATATTCCACCTTCCTCAACCCAACTAAGGATTTTTCCTCAGCTTGGCGGTGGCCTGCAGAGACATGCCAAGGATGGATCCGCCATGCTAGGTGTTTTCCCCTGCTGCTTGGCCAGGGAACATATCAGTTGTGATGTGGATGAAAACATGTGACCAAATCAACTTGACAGGCAGGACAATGCCTGAGGTTTCAGTGTTTTCTCTCCATTCATGTGTACTGTACAATACTGTAACTTGTTCTTGCTTGATGATACTAAATGTATGTGTTATATATAAATACATTTATAATTTGTCGGTGGCCAGGATCAAACTTTATATAAAATAAAGTTCTTCATTACTGGCTGTGTTGGATTATTTTTGTTTTCCTACACGAATCTTCCATTTCTAAACACAGTGTTTTCTTAATGCTCAGTGTGAGCAACAGATATGATGTAATTATATGTGATTCTGACCCAATTACTTGATTTTGAGGGCTGTATATATAGTTTTTAGGCCAGAATTTCATTTTTCCCCATGTGTGTGTTTTGCAGATGTGACTTTTTATAATGGGCATTGTGTTAACAGTTTAGGGGTATTGGAGTATTATTCAGAGAACAGTGTGAATGCAATTGGGAAAAAAACTGTATAACCTTAATGGCTACAGGGAGTACTTGTGCTTTTGAAAATAAATCCCTGGGTTCCACCCGTGGTGGGTGTGCTGTTCTATGTACCGTGGTGGTGTCCTGCCCGGGCGCTGGGCCTGAGGTCAGCAGTCTGGAGCACAACACACTGAGCAGCTGCTTGATCTCTCTGAATTTGAATTTGAAACAAGCTTTATTGGCATGAGATGTTTACACACAAGTATTGCCAAAGCAATTGGGTACATTGAAATTATATACAATAACATTAAGAACTTTACAAATATAAAATAAAATATCATTATTTACATATATTTTACATTGTTAATGTGCTGTGTTAGTGGTTTGGAGACATGGTTGCAGTTCTCTGGCAATATGGCAGGCTGTGCTGTACTCTGCTGTGATCACAGCGCAGTCTCTGTGCTCCCCCAGCACCACTCTGAGCCACGACTCTGTGCTGAGCTGGGGGAAGTCGGGGACTCTGCTGTGAATCTGGGGAAGAAGGCGTCTCTGACCTGTGTGTGTTTGGAGCAGGTCAAGGTGAAGTGCGCCTCTGTCTCTACCTCCCCAGACGCACACTGTCTGCACAGGCGTCTGTCTCTGGGGGTCTAGGTCTGCCTGTCCCGTCCGGTCTCCACCTCCATGCTGTGGTCACTCAGTCTGTATCTGGTCAGAGTGCATCTCTGCTTCAGCCCAGTGCTCGATGTAACTGCAGTGATGTGCTGGAGCTGGGGGGGCTGTCTCCTGCCTTCGGCTGCTTAGCAGCTCTGTGCTGTCGGTGTGGCTCTGGGCACAGAGCCTCAGGGCCAGCTGGCCGAGGGTGTCTGTGTGGGGGGTGCGTTCCTGCTACATCAGGGCGCTGTGCTGGAGGGTCTCTGGGTTGCTGTATTTCAGGTGCAGCCAGTATTTCAGGGCTCTCTTCTGCACTGCACAGCTCAGAGGCAGGCGCCCCAGTTCGGCTTGGTAGTCATTGTTGAGGTTGCTCCTGTGGAGCTTCAGCACGTCCCAGCAGAACTCAGCATGCACGGCTTCTGTGGGGCTCCTCTCCAATTTGTCGAAGTCGTTGCTGATAACCGGGCCCCAGACCTCATACAGCATGATGGGCAGGATCACTCTGTCAAAGAGCTTCGTCCACAGTGGCACAGAGGGGGTCAGGGAGCTGATCCTCTTCCTGATGGTGTAGTACACCCTGCGTGTTTTGTCAGCGAGGGTCTTGACAGTGAGGGTGAAGCTGCCTGAGGAGTTTATTAGCAGGCCCAGGTAGGTGTAGCTGGCTGTGTGCTCTATTGTGGTGCTGTTGAGGGTGAAATTGTATTTTCTGCTTTGGATCCTGGCTTTCTTCTGGAAGATCATGATTTTAGTTTTGTCCATGTTGACCTCCGGGACCCAAGCTCTGCAGTAGCACTGCAGTGTGTCCAGCTGCTGCTGGAGCCCTTGCTCTGTGGGTGACAGACAGTCTCAGTCTCTCTCTCTCTCCAGAGCTGTTCTCCTCAGTGACACACACTCTCTCTCTCTCTCTCTCTCCAGAGCTGTTCTCCTCAGTGACTCTGAGCGTGTCTCCAGGGGGGACAGTGACTGAGGGACAGGCTCTGAACTTCAGCTGTGAGGCTGTGGTCAACACACAGTCTGCAGCTCCACTGACCTGCAGCTTCCTGAGGGACAACCGCTCCCTGGACAACAGCTCTGAGTCTGGGCTCCTCCAGTCTCTCTCCCAGCCTCTGTCTTTCATGCCCCAGGCTGCTGTGTTCACCCTACTGATCAGCAGCCCTGACAGGAGCCACACTGGCAGGTACAGGTGTGTGGTCTCCTCTCACACTGGAGTGAGCAGGGAGAGCGGCCACGTGGACGTCCAGGTGCAAGGTGAGGGGCTGTGTGTGTGTGTGTTCACATTTTCACTCTCTGAGTCTTTTGTCTCAGTGACTGGTCAGACTGTGTCTCTGTACAGTAGTTCAGGTGGTAAAGTAGTGTGGAGTAGTGGTCAGGGCTCTGGTCTCTGCAGTGGAGAGGTTGTATGTTCAGTCCCAGGTAGGGCACTGCTCTTGTACAATTAATACATGGACAATATAAAATTGTTAACCATTTCAATATTTATAAAGATTACTATTAGTTAAATTTGTATTGGTAGTACAGCTCCCTCTCTTTTTCAGGTCCACAAGAATGTATAACATGTATTGCTTCATAAATGTACTCTATTCTAAATCCATGCCTTAATAGTAAGTGGCGGAGTGGGTAAATGCACAACATGAAAGACTAGGAGATGTTCTTGTATCTGGTATATGTCAACACCTGCATGTGTTAGAGTTCTTGTGATTGAATCCTGCTGAAACCTTGGCTTGATGGTTGAGTTTCATTGTCTGTGTTTGATAGATGTGCTATTTAAGTGGATTACATTAAGTTTGTGAAAGTACAGACAAATTTAGTTTTATAAATCTTTTTCTATGAATTTACATTTACAAATCTGATTATAGGTCATAACACGAAGTCATGCACCAAGTTTCACATCCGTCCCATTAGTGCTTTTGGAGAAGAAGATGATTGAATATTGTCTAATAATTTTCATTAATCCAATATTGGCAACAATAAGGCATATGACCTCCTCCATTGTTGAGTGACAACGTTATATAGGCATCTACCAGCATACCAAATTTGGTGAGATTCTGTGGAGTAGTTTTAATTTTATGGCAATTTGAAATATTTGGTGTAATAATAATAATATTATTATTATTATTATTATTATTATTATTATTATTATTATTATTATTAATAATAATAATAATAATCCGACCAATTACAAAAGGTTGTCCAGCAACTTATTTGATTGGCCCCCTAATAAAAGATTGAACAAATGAGAAATAAGTAAAGAGGACAGCAAACTTGTGGAATGGCACCAGGACACAGGTAGTAAGTGCACTGCAATAGAAAGTGAAGATAGAGAGGGAAGATCACATGACCTGTACCCTGTGCCAGCTAGCCAGAGCACAAGACCCACTGGGTCAATAATTGCAGACAGATATGAAGTTCACATGGATCCACAACACGCAACTGTATAATGTGAAACATTTATTAAGTGAAAAGAGAAACACAAATGCAATAAATACAATATCCGAAAATCTAAATCCTTAAAAGATTAAACAAAAAATGTCCCGGTCAAAACAAATGAAAATGTTCAATGATAAATAGTGGGAATAACAAAACAAAGTGATCAAAACAACCAAATGCATTCAATTTCAGTTTAAATGTAAATTCTCCCCTTGGTTGAGCTCAGCATAAACCGTAATAACCCATACAGAACATTTACAAACTAGCAATAATAGCAACAAAAAACGGACACTTGTCAGACAAGACATACAAAGTTGGAAAATATGAAATGAAACAGGATTACACAAAATAAAGTATTGATGGGGAAAAGAAAGAGGGAAAAAACTAATTAAGCTTCTGGAGTATAGTAAAAAGAAAAGTAGCTGGACTCCAAAGCATGCAAACAAAATAGAGAAGGAAAACAGTTGCAAACAGATTAGAAAATACGTAGAATATGCACTATAAAAAGAAACAAGGAAGTCGAAAAGAAATCAAAACTAGCAAAAGAGCCCAGCTTCCCCAAAAACTAAACGGGTTTAGTGGTGAACCGGAATTCTGGGAGAAACTGATCCTATTTCTGATGTTTCACTCCTACATAGGATGACAGCATGGACTTTAAGGTACTCTCTCCGTCAAGTTGGTTTTTGGGATGATAGGCAGTGGTAGTCTTGTGTGAGACCTGCCATTGATTACACACTTCCTGGAACACTGAGGATATGAATTGGGACCCTTGGTCTGACAGTAGGTAATCCGGGGTGTGCCATCGAGTGAACATTTCCTGAACCAAGATCCGTGTGATGACAGCAGCAGAGGCCTTCCTTAGAGGGTAAAGTTCAACCCACCAGGTAAAGTAGTCAACAAACACAAGAAGATAGATATTCTGGTGAGAACTACAAGGCAAATGGCCCATCAGATCTAAGTCCACCATTTCCCAGGGTCTCTGAATGATAGTTTGCTGTAGTTTCCCTGCAGGTCTTTTGGTTTCAGGTTTATGGACCTGGCACACCGTGCAACACTTAACATACCGTTGGACCTCCTTCCACATTCCTGGCCAATAGGCAACGGCTTAGACACGTTTAAGGGTCTTGTATCTTCCAAAGTGAACACTTAGAGTATCATTGTGATAAGCTGCCAGGACCTGCTCATGCAAGGAGTGAGGAACATAAATTTGGTAGTATGTCTTGTTCCTCTGCTGGGTTTTCTGAAATACCTTGTACTCTATAAGAACAAAGTAAGCTGATGACTCCTCAGCTGGTTGGTCATTCAAGCAGAGTCTCATATACTTTCTGGATCTCTGGATCCTCCTGCTGGGCTTTCCATAGAATTTCATCAGTGATGGGGAAAAGCAATGAAAATCCACAATCTGCCAGGACAGCAGCACAATGAAGAACCAGAATCCACCGGAGGTCTGGATAAGGCTTCAGGCAGGAGATTTAGTTTACCTTTATGGTACTCCACGTTAAAGGAAAATTCTTGTAGTCTTAAATCCCAACGAATAAGTAGAGTGCTGGGTTTGGGTGTTTTGAAAACCCATAGCAGCGAAGAATGGTCAGTGACTACAGTGAATAACCATCCTCGAGATAGTAATGCCATTTCTCCAATGCCCACACTACTGCAAGGCATTCCTTCTCCGAGGCAGAATAGTTCTGCTCTGCATTGTTCAGAGTCTTACTAGCATACGCCAGTACTTCTTCAGATGCCTGTCCAGTTCGTACCAACACTGCTCCAAGTCTCACATCGCTGGCATCCGTGTAGACCACAAAGGTAGCTGGAAGTTAGGATTACCCAAGATGGGAGGGAGGTGTGATAAGAGTTTCTTTAAACTCACCAGATGAACTTTGTTCCCTTCTTCTTCAAGTTGTTAAGGGGAACAGCAATCTGCAAGAAGTGAGGGGCAAATCGGTGGTACCACCCTGCCATACCTAAAAACCTTTGCACAGCTTTGAGATTGGTGGGGACTGGAAAGTGCTATATGGCTTTGATCTTCTCTGGATCCACTTGAATCCCTTGAGCAGAGATCACGTGGCCCAAGCACTGTATCTGAGTCTGGAAGACTTTTTCTTCAATAGTTGGTTTCCATCGATGGCATAAAGAACACTATATGAAAAGGCAAAATCTCAGATTGTCTCTTGATCTCCCTAAACCCGGGTTTTTATTCTCTCCAGCAGTTTATCTTCACAGTCTTCTTACAGAAAAGCATTTAAAAACTGCATTTCAAATTCCTGCCAAGTACTCACATGTTCTCTGGCGACTTCCCCCCAGTCACGAGCAGTTCCATGTAAAACTGTGTGTAGCAAGAATCTCCATGTCTGTAAGGGGTTGAAGAGCGACAAAATCATGACATTTCTCCATAAAAATCAGAGGATCCTCATCATCTGTAGGCCCTCCAAAAGTAGGAAACAATTGCAATTTTTTTTTTAATGCAATTTTACGTGTCTTTTACCTTCAGATAATCTGGAGTACTCTGGAAGAAAAGTATCTGATTGGTATGGTAGTTCACTTACCTGACTGCATCCCCAAGTAAGGAATGGAGGGTAGGTACAAGAGGTGGCTTCCCAGGAGCAGTGAGCTGTTCAACTTATAGTTAATAGCACATAACTCATAACACTGATTGCATTTGTTGTAAACAGTTTGAGACATCATTCTGTTTTTACTTACTTGAGTTAGATGCATTTGTTGGTTTTGCTCCAGTTCCTGGTCGAACCCAGCCTGTAGCTATCATATTGACCACTGTAACTCTACTTTGAACTGGGCAGATTGAGTTTGTGCTTGGGAAGTTACTGTTTTAATTATAGCAGTTTTACCATTCTCATATGCTGTAGTTACCATTTCCTGCAGCTGGTCCAAAGTAGAAGTGCTGAACTTGACTCCATCCTTCTCTTCGGGTTTAAGCAGTTGCTGCCTGAGTTCCTGGTACATGACCATTTGTGTTTGTTGCGTTTCTGCCACTGTCCTGTCCATGGCATCCATTTTCCTGATCAGGATGGCCATACCTACATTGGTACCTGGAGTAGACAAGGGCCGAAGAGGTAACTGCAGAGGAGAAGGTGTTGTAATAGGAAACTATAGACATAACGGTGAAGGTATTTTCAAATCAATCAGTGACCGTTCCTCCTCCTTGCCTGGGGATCCAGGACAGGAGTATGGGAAGTCTTCTCCCAACACTGGAACTTCTGGAAAAGTCTTCCCTGCTGCCATTAATGATTTCATAGATGAGTAATATATACTTTATAAAGCATTAATAATACATTATAAATTAGTTACAACTCAGTTATAGCAATACATTGAATGGACATCGTCAAACAGGTGGCTAAAAAATAAAAAAAATAATGATCCAAAACTGAAAAAATATTTAGTAGGAATGTGTCAAAGCAGTAGCTACCTGTTAAACATTGCATTATTCATGCTTTATAAAGTATCTATTAACCATTTAATAATACTTTATAAATTATGAATAATACATTAATAAGCAGCATCTTAATCTAAATTGTAACCAAAATGGAAGTAGAGATGCAGAAAACAAAAACACAGTAACAGTGTAAAAGACAATACCAGGCAATAACAAACAAGATAGGCACATAAAAATAATGCAAACAAGTAATAAAAAATGAAAATGAAAATAAAAATGAAAAGTTCCCCCTTCTTATAGGGAAACCCTAGAGGCCAATAGCAGCATAGCAGGTACATTTGTATTTAAAGGAAAAAGGATAGAAAGATTCTCTCTCTCCTCCAAACTGTTACAAGTTTGCCTTAATTTAAGTTAATTCAGTAGAGCTACTGAGTTGGTGAAAATAAATAGGTTGAAGGAAGTGTGATTTAGTCTAGGGCTAGCAGGATTTCTGTTAAGTGCAATGTTCCAGGTGGAGACCGTTAGGTGTGAATAGGTGGCAGGTAGACAAAATGGTACTTAAAGCTGCTGTTGAGACCAAAAACGTTAACAGAAGGATTTACAACCCAAGAGCTAGAAATGCCCAACAGGTTCCAACTGCTGGACACTGAGTTGGACAGTGACAGCTCAGAGGGTGATGGGAGGGCACCATGGTGCCCACTCCTTCCCAGAACAGGGAGGTATTTATAGTAGGAGACTCAATTCTTAGAGGTGTAGATCATACAGTGTGTTCTAGTGATAAGGAGATCCGCATGGTATCTTGCCTGCCTGGTGCTCAGGTTGCAAATCTCCCTAGTAGACGGGCTACTGGCCAAAGCCAGGGGAATCCACTGGTCATGGTCCACATTGGAAAAGGTAGGGCAGAAGTTCTGCAACACAAATTTAAAGAGTTAGGAAAGAAACTAAAGAGCAGAACCTCCACGGTAGTTTTCTCTGAAATACTTCCAGTACCACGTGCCAGGCCAGGGAGACTAGAGAGATTAAAAAGTTTAACATGTGGTTGAAATCCTGTTGTAGGGAAGAGGGTTTTACGTTTATGGAGCATTGGTCTTTCTTCTGGGATAGAAGGGACCTGTACAAACTGGACGGTCTACATCTAAACAGAAGGGGGGTAATGCTTTGGGAGCAAGTATGTGCAGAGTAATTGAGAATAATTTAAACTAGGGACCAAGGGGGCAGAGAGCTCTGACAATGGGAGATGTTCCACTAAGGAAAGAAAACAAAGGGAAACTGCTAGTAGGAAAGTCCTGAAATATTTGCACATCAATGACATTGAGGCAGAAGAACTCAAATTAGATCTTAGTAATGAAACAGAATCTTTATGAGATACATTTTTGAATAAAAGATCTGGAGGATTAGTGGTAGGAGTGTTATAGACCACTCAACTCAGATATTCTGAAAGATGTTGCATTGTACAGTGTAATCAGGACTGCATGTAGCAAGAATATTTTAATGGGCATTTTCAATTTCCCAAACATAGACTGGGAAAGCCCAGTTGGGACTACAGAAGCAGAAATAGCAATGGTTGAGATGGTAAATTACTGCTTTCTAACTCAATTTGTCAGGGAACCAACCAGGGAGAGTGCATGCATTGACTTGATCTTTGCAAATGACCAAGAGAGATTCAGAGGGACACTAGTTAGAGAACCAATGGCAAATTGTGATCACAATATGATTAGCTTTGAGGCATTCTTACAAAAAAAAAGGACCAAGTCTAAAACAATGGTCTACAATTTTAGAAAAGCAAACCTTGAAGGTATGAGGCAGCACTTAGAAGAGTTACACTGGGGCACACTGGATACAGATTCAGTTGAAAATGGATGGTTATATTTTAGGAATATACTATTTGAGGCTCAGGAGAAATTTGTACCAAAACGTAACAAATTGAGGACCAAAAAACACGGGCCAAAATGGTTTAATAGAAGTATGCAAAAAAATATCAAGAGAATGTTGAATAGCGCATACAAAAGGGATGGAGACGAAACAAAATACATATAATATGTTGAGCTGCAAAGAGATCTTAGAAAAGGGATGAGGAAAGCAAAGAGGGAAATAGAAAGAAACATAGCTCTTGGAGCTAAAACTAATGCAAAGATACGGTGGCCCTGAAGTGCAAAACACAACAACAAAAAGGAAAGCAAATTAACAAAAAGAAAAAACTAATTAACAACATGTTTCAGTTTGGGGCTGTGTGTTAATTGTTTTGACAAAGTGAATTCTGTTTGGACAAATGTGCTCAAGCAATCGAGAGACTAACTGGTTGTTACAATGGCAAAACTGAAAGTATGGCATTATGTTGTGTTTGGTTAAGTCACCCAATGTACTCATTGTATTTCACATAAAACTTGGTTGAATCAATGATCTTTTGGTTTGTAAACCTCTTTCACCACATGAAAGCACAGTCAGTTGTTTTGAATGTAAGACTTGCTGTTTTACAAGTGTGATCAGTTTGGAGTTTTGAAAAATCACCACTTACTTCTGATAATAGTACCAACGCAATTCAAAACATAGAACAAGGGCAGTGATGTTCAGACTGTACAATGCACTAGTTAGAGCTCATCTGGATACTGTGTACAGTTCTGGGCTCCACACTTCAAGAAAGATATCGCTGCTCTAGAGGCAGTTCAGAGGAGAGCAACCAGACTTATTCCAGGTCTGAAGGGAAAGTCCTACTGAGAGACTGAGGAACTGAACCTTTTCACCCTGGAACAGAGGAGACTACGTGGGGACTTGATCCAAGTCTTCAAAATCATGAAAGACATCGACCACATCAAACCAGAGGAGCTTTTCCAGATCAACAGGGACACACGGACCTGGGGACACAAATGGAAATTGGGCATCAAGGCATTCAAGATGGACAACAGGAGACACTTCTTTACACAGAGAGTAGTCACAATTTGGAACAAACTCCCCAGCGATGTGGTAGAAGAGACAATTTGGGAACATTCAAATATAGACTGGATAGGATGTGCTGTGTGTAGTGACAGTGTGTGAGTGTGTGACTGTGTGTCAGTCTGTGTGTATAACAGTGTGCTGTGTGTGTGTCTCATTGTGTAACAGTGTGCTGTGTCTCACAGGGTCCGTCCCATGGGGCACAGTGGCTGTGGGGGCCGTCTGTGTGGCCCTGCTGCTGCTGGCTGTGCTGCTGGGGACTGTGCTGTACTGCAGGAGGCGGGGTGAGTATCTGTCCATCACAGTGGGTGCGGGCCAGCAATGATGGCATCACAGTTCTGCACCCACAGATACAGAGCTGCCCGTCCTATTGACTTGAGAGCTGTATTTAACCAGAGGAGAGCAGGCTTCACTCACAGGAACCAGTGCCACTGACAGACAGACAGACAGACACACACACACACACACTCACAGCCAGCGCCACTTATACACACACACACACACACACACACACACAGACACAGCCATCGCTACTGACACATGCTCATACACACACCTCCTCAGGTGTCCTTCATGACCAAAGATGAGTTCCACTACTGCTGGTGAGTTTTCTGATGACTATAATCCAATGCAGGACGCACACTGTCTGCCACATACAGGGCACACAAAGAGCTGAGCCGTGTGGTCGGGTGCAGCCCTGGCCATGTGTTTCCTCTGACTTTTCATTAGTTGTGTCTCTGCCCTTCGCTCCTCACCCAGCTGGACCCTTTCATGCCATCAAGGGAGTGACTGTTGATCCCACACTGATTTAGTGACGCCGTCAAATGGTCTTTTAGATGTTTCCCCCCCCCCTGCAGTGCGGAGCCCCGTATGCAGCCGGCCAAACAGTATCTGTTTCTGAAGGCGGTCCACTGGCATTCTGATCACATGACCAAGCCATCGCAGCTGGCGGAGAGTGATTGTGCCATCAGTGCACGTGCGCTCGGCTTTCTGCAGGATCGATGGAACAGTTTTCAGAGATGATGTTTCCCAGGTTTTTAAAGTGTGGAACGATGGCAAGTTTAGAGTCTGAGATGAAGATGTCTGGTTCAGGTAGAGGACTGGAAAACCCCTGACACAGGACTTCAGTTCCTGACAGCAGTCCCAGTCTGGTGTGTGCTCTGACCGCTGCTGTTAGGGTGGCTTGCTGTCATCGGCATATTGAAGCTCAAGGACATGCTGAGATGTGAGTTGTGTGACAGCTTTGAAACTCCTGATGTTAAATAGATGACCATCCAGTCTGAAATCCAGAAATACTCCATTCTCTGTCTATATATCCTTGTGCAGAAGTATTGTGACGCACAGGAGAAAAACATTAGGACTGGTGCCAGTTCACAGCCATCATCCCCCCATGGAAGAAGCGTAGTATTTTCACAGACTTCACTGGCAACCAAACTGCAGGAGAACATTCCAAAGGAGTTCTCGATTAACTGTGTCTGATCGCTGTGGAGAGCTCCACAATATATATCACTTTATTTAAACCGGGAAAGACAAACTGAGGCCGAAGTCTCATTTTCAAGTGTGGCCTGCAAGACAAGCATCACAAATAAAAAATGTAAACATTTAAAATCAGATCAAATACATACAATACATTTTAAAATATATACAATTAACAAATAATATACTTTAAAAATAGCAATAACAATTTTAACATCATTACACTAAAAAAAAAAAATCTACCTTTTAAACTATGCTAAAGGCACCAACACTTCAATTTTTAAGGAATTCTGTCATTTATTCCATAAATATGGCCCAAAGAAACTAAAAGCAACTTTGCCAGAATCAGGAAACCAAGGGAACCACTAGTGTAATCCATTCATGAGATCGAGTTCTATAAGTATTGGATCTAAAATGAATTAATGTTGACAAATAAGATGGAAATTTTTGCATTAATGCTATAAATAAATACTAGAGCATGCAGCTCCCTTCTAATATGCAAAGACAACAAACAGGTTTTGTTTTTGCTCTCTGTTAAACTGTTCTTCCTGTTCCACACGGTGACTCTGGTACCAGGTCTTCAGTGATGCTATCAGCCAGTCTGAGGAGCATAATCTTTGCCAGGACTTGACCAGTGACAGCAAGCAAGGATATACCCCAGCTGCAGCTGCAGACAGACTTCTCTCCCTTGTTTTTATAGCTGATGATGATGTTGGCATCCCTCCATTGTTGGGGGATGCTCTCTCTCCTCCATACCTCCAGGATGAAAAGATAGAGAGCTCTGGTGCAGTGATATTCCCCCTGCATGGAGATTTCAGAAGGGATTGATCAGCTGGGTTGGTTTAGTAGGGCTTCAAAGTGTTCAGACCACCTCTTGACAATCTTGAACTGATGTTTTATGAGGGTAGATTCAGCAGCACTTCTGAGGGGGCAGAGTGAGCAACTTCTTGTTCCAAGGTTGGACTTAACAACAGCATTATAGAAGTTGTACATCTTGTGTTTGTCTGCATAAGATTGTATCTCCTGTGCTTTAGAGGTCAGGCACTCATTTTGCAGGTGCCAAAAGGTATTTTGCACCTTGCTCTTCTGTTCCTGCCACTGCCTTTTAATATGGGTTTGTTTAGTTTGGCCCTGTCGGAGTGAGCAGTGTGGCTCCTAAGTAGGACTGCTCAGACATACTGAGTCTGCCGGGACCAGCGGCCACTAAAATCCCAGCTGCTGACGAGCAATAGCCCTGTGCTGTTACTGGGCTGGGCCCTGGCTAGGAGCTTCCAGGTTATTCAGCCCTGCCCCGTCCCCGGTACCCCATCGCTGGCAGGCTTTAATGGTGCAGATTAAATCCAGATGGATCTCACAAGGACAGCAGTGGATACCTGCACAATTATATGATTTAAAAGGGTCAGGGGAGATGGCTTCTGATGGCAAGGATCATATCCAGGACAACCGCCACCTCCCCCACAGCTACATGTGTGTAGAGCACTGCCAATGCTTGGTGATGGAGGGCCAATTTCCAGAGGTTGCATGCCATGGGGGGGCCGCAGTTGAAAATGAACCACCGATTTTATTTCCTAAACATTTCTGTTAGGGAACATTTATTAAATTTAAATTGTTTTATTATTTACCCCCAAATTACATGTGCAATTTGTTACAGAAAATTGTCATAAAGTGTAAAAATATAGAAAAGCTTAAAAAAAGTGGTGGTTGAAGTTTGGCTTTGGGGGGCCGCACCAAACATCCTCGAGGGCCGCATTTGGGAACCCCTGCTCTAGGTGTTTATATTCAGTCCAATCAATGATGCTGTTTGTCTGGTTGCAGGTGGATCAGGGGCTGCTGGGAAGAGGAGGTGAGTCAGAGGACTGTGTGTGAAAGTGTGTGAGTGTGTTAGGGTTTGAGTACTGTGTGTGTGTGTTAGTGTGTGTGTGTGTGTGTGTGTGTGTGTGTGTGAGAGAGAGGTTGAGTACTGTGTGTGTGAGAGAGTGTTTGAGTAATGTGAGAGTGTGTGTGTGTGTGTGTGTGTGTGTGTGTGTGAGTACTCTGTATATGTGTTAGGGTGTGTGTGAGAGAGTGAATGAGTACTGTGAGAGTGTGTGTGTGTGTGTGTGTGTGTGTGTGTGTGTGTGTGTGTTTGAGTACTCTGTGTATGTGTTAGGGTGTGTGTGAGAGAGTGTTTGAGTACTGTGAGAGTGTGTGTGTGTGTGTGTGTGTGTGTGTGTGTGTGTGTGTGTGTGTTTGAGTACTCTGTGTATGTGTTAGGGTGTGTGTGAGAGAGTGTTTGAGTACTGTGAGAGTGTGTGTGTGTGTGTGGACTCTGACCCCTGTGTTGTTTACAGTGACTGCTCTCTCTGCCTGCAGGGTCTCAGCGGGTCAGAGCCGGTTCAGCGACCCGACCCATAGTACAGCGGGAGTGGAGCTCAGCACCCTGCCTCTGAGGACTGGTGAGAGAGAGAGAGAGGGGGGGGCGACTTTTAACACTCATTTAATTAACAAATTCAATTTACAGAAAACAAACCCACATAAATATACACACAACCATAACTAGAACAACAGTTATTGTGCTTGCTCCAGGGATCAGCTTAAGCCTCCCCAGTACATCAACAACAAACAAAACTACAAATTTAAAACACCCTTCTCCTTCCCCTCTTTTTTATTTTCTATTCTTCCCCTTTTTAAAAGAACACAACCAGCTCAGTCTCTCCATTCACTTCACACAAGGCACTGTCTACACACCACAGCACTTCTAAAAACTTTGTTCAAACTTTATCTGAGTAACCAGCAACAACCTAAAAATACTGAGTAGGTTTATATTGTCACTTTCCTCTTCCTGCTCTTTAAAACTGCTAATTTGCCATCTGACACCTGGAACTCTTATTCCTCTGGTACTGCACTTCCATAATAAAAACCTCTTCACTAAAACACAGAGAAAGTCTTTGAAAATAAAATATTCAACTGTCTAAAAAGAGATTTCACCCGGGCACAAGTCATAAAAGCATGGAACACAGTTTTCCTCTCACCACAAAAAGGACAACAGTCTAAAACGTCAGAATTAATTATAGAAATAAACGAACTGACAGCAATAATGTTGTGTAAAATCCTCCACTGTAAATCTCCAGACATCTTCGGGATCGAGGGTTTATACAGAGCTCTCCACGCCGTCCTCACCCCTCCCCAGCCACCAAATGCTCCCTCCAGGGTGTATCCGGCCTCAGCCTCACACACGCATTATACAGACTCTTCCGCTCTGCAACAGAGAAGGAGGAATGGCCGAGCCTGGCGGGGTCCAGCAGCGCTCCTGGTCTAATCTGAACGCTTATTGTTGGAGACACTGTTACCGAGGGGAAAGGTTCCTCTGCCCCATCACCACTCAGCTCCTGTTCATCCACCCTCTGCTCAGCCTGAGCTGGTCCAAGAACACCCCGGCCACTCTGACCGAGCACAGCCCCCATCCTCTCTGCCACCTCCTCGGGACTGCCCCATCTCCCCCTGAATACCTCAGATCTGTCAGCTTCCGTATTCCTGCCGACACCAGCCTGGAAACAAAACTCTGTGAGTCAAGCATTACCAGCTTGACTGGTAAGCACTGGATTATATATCAGGGGCTACTCTAGACACCAAAGCCTGCTGTCTGCCTCCACAGTCATCCTCTCCACCTTAAACAAACCCCATGCTCTCACCATGCCACAATATACCTGTGGGAGCTGGGAAGTATCCATCCCCTTCCCCATATCAATCAGGAGAATGTGCTTGTCATAGCCTAGCCCACCCACCCTTCTCAAAAAAACAAAGGCCCATGGCCTTCAGCGCAGTGGTTCTGGAGAAAACATCAATTTCTGCAAAGCCTGCAGCCGAAAAGCTGCCACTCTACTGGCCAGATCTAACAAACCCTGCCCCCCCTCTTGCCGGGGCAGACAAAGCCCCCTTTTTCTTTTCTTTTTTTCTCCACCACCCCTTCTCAATTCTGCAAACTAGCTTCCCTATCTGTTCCCACAAACACACCAAGGACCTTCACTGCACCACAGCTCCACTGCAACCCCCCGGGCAAACCTGTCCCTGCCAGCAGCCCAGTAGAGTGGCCCTACTCTTCTCCCAATTCATACGTGCAGAAGATGCCCTCTGGAACAACTCCTGACACTGACACAGCTCCTACACATCATGCTGACCTGTGACAAAGATTGTCATGTCATACGCTGTGACTCTCACTGGCACCATGCCGTACTGAGGAACCCCCACTCCAGTCAGTGCAGAACTCAATCTGTGCACTAGAGGCTCTATGGCTAAGGAATACAGAATCCCTGATAGGGGACACCCCTGATGCACCCCACTGCGCACCAGACCTCAAAACCCCATTAACCTTCAGTATACTAAAATGTTGCTATAACAGAGCACAATATAAGACTTCTTAACAAGAAACACATTATCATATATAGAGCCACACTGCTCACTCCGACAGGGCCAAACTATATGGTATACAATATGTCACATAACTTTCTTCAGTCTGTTGGCCACTGCTGTGGAAAACATTCTCAGCTGCCCTTTTTTCTAGACCAAAGAAGTACTGTGATGGGGCATCAGTTTCACTGATGTGCTGAAATCGAGAACGCATCAGCGCCCCCTGCACCCTCAGCTCTAGCAACACCTGTATCATTTTCTTTTGAATTACTTTCTCAATGAAAAATCTGTTCTGCTGAGATTCCAGACTCTCAACTAACCCCGTAATATCCGCCTCCAGCTGTTTCTTGACCTCACTACGGCTCAGAGCATCATCCTTAGCATACCTTTGACAAAACTGTTGTACTTGAATTTTCCCCACATCCCACCATTGCCATGTAGGAAAACACTCTTTCCCCTTTCCACTTGTCCCCACAAAAATTAAAACAATTGATAAAATAAGCATCTGTCAAAAGTCCTGTATTAAAATGCCAAAACAGGCTGCGTGTTCTAGAATCAGGAAATCCCACTTTAGCCAACACAATGCTATGGTCCGGTTATTTGCAGTCCTCAATAAAATGCATCTGGTCTTTGCAGACATACACCCGGTCCAACTTGGTACCTGATATATTAATATCACCTGCTCTCATCTAAGTACTGCCTTTCTTGACCTTTTTTATTCCTCCACACATCCACCAAATCAAAACTATGAAAGAGAGCAGAAAGCTCCTGAGCCGACTGGAGGTGTGGCTCTGTATGATTCCGATCTCAAACATAATCTTCAGTACAATTCAAATCCCCCCCCAGAAATGAACCATCACCAGGTAAAACTCAGATAAAACATCTTTTAAAACCTTAAAAAACTCAATCCTCTCTTTATCCTCATTAGGAGTGTAAATATTTATAAAGCAAAAACTGCGTTTCGCAATCCTTGCTTTAACTTTCACCAGCCGCCCCACAACCACCTCCTGATGGGAGGGAACTTCAGCAGCACACCTCTCTGAGAACAGGACTGCAACTCCAACACTGAAGTTTGTGCCGTGACTAAACCTCTCCTTTCCACCCTCGTTTCCACTCACACATATTATTATAGTCACTGTGTGTTTCCTGGAGAAAGGACACATCTATTCTATTCTCTTTCTCTTTCTAACACACATGCTCTGTTATGTGCACTCACATTAAAAGTGCCTAAAATTAGTGTATCCATAAATAAAAATGAAAAGAGATACAACCCAACACGTGAGAAAAGCAACCATGACAGAGAGAGAAGAAAAATCGTTACATCTTTTTATTCCTTTTTTTACACCTGTTTACACAGTTTTGTTGCAGTTTTAGTTAACCGATAACGCTGCTGTTTATCCAGCTGACACACAGTCGGGTCATGAACTAGCGATTACACTGTACTTATAAATAGCTCCAAATCATGAAAATAATCCCCCTACTTTCACCCCTCTTTGCCCCTTTGTGGCGTCCAAACATTCTGCAATTTTAACCAGATCATATTTCCCCTACCCCATCTGACTATTCGGCTCTGATAAATAAGAGGAATCCGAGACACACCCTCCCTCTCACTCTCGTCCCCCGAGCTCCCTTGATCCACTCCCGGCACTGCGTGTAACCAAGGCCGGCACGCTGCCCTCTCCCCCCATCCGCTCTGCACAGCCTGCTCCAGCTGTCTTTTAACTACATTTCTTGTGTCCCGCTTCGCTTCCTTTTTCGGGGGATCTTAAATTCACTCTCGTTGTTATCTACATTATCAAGTTCACTTAGTAAATTGTTACATGTTTTACTGGAAACTGCTGTCTCGGAGATTTCAACCACGTGTTGAACTTTCTAATCTTTGCCTGTCTCCCTGACCTGGCAAGAAGTATTTAGGAGAAAACTACCGTGGAGGTTCTGCTCTTTAGTTTCTTTCCTAACTCTTTAAATTTGTCTTGCAGAACTTCTGCACTACCTTTTCCTATATCATTGGTTCCAATGTGGACCATGACCAATGGATTCCCCAGGTTTTGGCCAGTAGCCCGTCTACTAGTTTAGGGAGATCTGCAACCTGAGCACCAGGCAGGCAAGATACCATGCGGGTCTCCTTATCACTAGAACACATTGTGTGATCTACGCCTCTAAGAATCGAATCTTCTACTATAACTACCTCCCTGTTGTGGGGGGGAGTGGGCACTATAGTGCTCTGGTGCTCAACTGCCCTCCCACCACTCTCTTAGCTGTCACTGTCCAACTTGGTGTCCAGCAGTTGGAACCTGTTGGGCAATTGGGATGTCTCTAAGGGATGTGCGAGCCCTTTTCTGCGGTTACGACCTACTGTAATCCAGCAGTTCTCCGCACTTTCCTGCTCTAAGTTCTCAACTCTCCTGGGTTTTTGCCGCACACCATCTCTCTCATGGGCTGATTGACTTATTCTTCTGTATCACTAATACAGTGCAGATCAACAAGCTGAGCCTCAAGATCATGGACCTTGACCTCTAGGATTTCAACATGCTGACAACATTCACAAATGAAATCTTCTTGGATGACTTCATCCAGGATGGCAATCATTCTGCAAACCTCACACTGTAGTGGCCACATGCTTCTAAATTTTGAAAGCTTTTATTTATTTTTTTGGGTCTCTTGGTTTCTGTCCTCTGGTCAACTACTAGATTTTTTGTCACCGCAGCTCTTTCTCAACAGCTGCATAAGTACTTTTTTTGTGTCTACCTGCCCCCAATTCACACCTAACTGCCTCAAACTGGCTTCACCTGACACAAACTCACCTAACAGGATTTCTGTCAGTCCTAGACTAGATTGCCTTTCCTTCATCCAATTTACTTTCACCAACTCAGCAGCGGTACTTAATTGACTTAAATTAAGGCAAACTACAGACAAGATTAACTTCAATTAAGGTAGTTAAAACAAAACCAGGAATGCCAAGACTAGGAACTAGGAACTAGGAACACAACAAGATGTCTCTCACCTGTACTGTCTTGTGTCTGTCTCTGGCAACTTGTAAATCCTTTTGTTTGTAATTAATGCAGGTGAGCATGATTGGTCTATAATTTCCTGGCTCAGTTTTGTCCCCTTTCTTGTGGATTGGTATGACATTTGCTGTCTTCCGGCTCCTGAGGTGGAGAGGTCGAGGTTGAAGCCGAGGCTGAGCTGAAAAATGTACTGGAACAGGACATGATTGAACCAGTCAACGCCTCCCCTTGGATCTCCAACCTGGTAATCGCTAGGAAAAAGTCTGGTGCTCTACGCGTCTGCATGGACCTGCAACCAGTGAACAAGGCAATCATAATAGACAAATACCCTGTTCTACGGCTCCACCATATTTTCCAAACTGGACTTGCGGCAGGACTATCTCCAGGTGCCTCTCCACCCCAGTAGCCGGAACCTCACTGCGTTCATGACACACACGGGTGTGTTTCGCTACAAGTGGATGCCGTTCAGGTTCAGTTCGGCTCCCAGCTGCTTTCAGAAGGTATTGACCTCTGTGCTCCCCGGGTTGGCCATTTACTTGGATGGCATCGTTGTGCATGGTCCCACGGCCTCCATCCACAACGTGCGCCTCCAGATGGTGTTTACTGCTCTGACCAAGCACAATCTCACACTCAACGATAACAAGTGTGTCTTTTGAGTTTGTGGGCTACTGGTTGTCAGCTGACAACATATCACCTATACACAGCATCCCAGAGCCTAGCTCCCCAGCTCAGGTAGTCCTTTTCCTCGGCATGACTGCGTACTACCTGAAATTTCTACCACAGTACTCTGACACCACCTCCTCAAGTCCCAGCTCACATCCTCACCAGTGTTAGCCCACTTCGACATCGCCAGCACCACCCTTGTGACCTGCGATGCTTCTGCCGTGGCTGTGGGAGCGGTGTTATCCCACGTACAGAATGGAGTGGAAAATCCCATTGCCTTTGCCTCCCGGGCAATCAACCCCACAGAATAAAGAGCGAGAGGCGCTAGCCTGCGTCTGGGCCTGTGAGCGTTGGCATTTGTACCTGTATGGTACCTTTGGGTCATAAAGGCCCAGAAAAGACTACCACAATAACCTAACAAAGAAACAGTTAGAACTATTTAAAATCAAGTATAAACAAAGAAAATAAAAAAAATGAAAAATCTCCCGTGCCTCACTCCCCACAGCTCACTCAAACTTCCCAAACTCCCAGCATGCAACAGAGAGAGAGAGAGAGAGAGAGAGAGAGAGAGAGAGAGAGAGAGAGAGAGACATACACTCACCTAAAGGATTATTAGGAACACCTGTTCAATTTCTCATTAATGCAATTATCTAACCAACCAATCACATGGCAGTTGCTTCAATGCATTTAGGGGTGTGGTCCTGGTCAAGACAATCTCCTGAACTCCAAACTGAATGTCTGAATGGGAAAGAAAGGTGATTTAAGCAATTTTGAGCGTGGCATGGTTGTTGGTGCCAGACGGGCCGGTCTGAGTATTTCACAATCTGCTCAGTTACTGGGATTTTCACGCACAACCATTTCTAGGGTTTACAAAGAATGGTGTGAAAAGGGAAAAACATCCAGTATGCGGCAGTCCTGTGGGGGCGAAAATGCCTTGTTGATGCTAGAGGTCAGAGGAGAATGGGCCGACTGATTCAAGCTGATAGAAGAGCAACTTTGACTGAAATAACCACTCGTTACAACCGAGGTATGCAGCAAAGCATTTGTGAAGCCACAACACGTACAACCTTGAGGCAGATGGGCTACAACAGCAGAAGACCCCACCGGGTACCACTCATCTCCACTACAAATAGGAAAATGAGGCTACAATTTGCACAAGCTCACCAAAATTGGACAGTTGAAGACTGGAAAAATGTTGCCTGGTCTGATGAGTCTCAATTTCTGTTGAGACATTCAGAAGAGTCAGAATTTGGCGTAAACAGAATGAGAACATGGATCCATCATGCCTTGTTACCACTGTGCAGGCTGGTGGTGGTGGTGTAATGGTGTGGGGGATGTTTTCTTGGCACACTTTAGGCCCCTTAGTGCCAATTGGGCATCGTTTAAATGCCACGGCCTACCTGAGCATTGTTTCTGACCATGTCCATCCCTTTATGACCACCATGTACCCATCCTCTGATGGCTACTTCCAGCAGGATAATGCACCATGTCACAAAGGTCGAATCATTTCAAATTGGTTTCTTGAACATGACAATGAGTTCACTGTACTAAACTGGCCCCCACAGTCACCAGATCTCAACCCAATAGAGCATCTTTGGGATGTGGTGGAACGGGAGCTTCGTGCCCTGGATGTGCATCCCACAAATCTCCATCAACTGCAAGATGCTATCCTATCAATATGGGCCAACATTTCTAAAGAATGCTTTCAGCACCTTGTTGAATCAATGCCACGTAGAATTAAGGCAGTTCTGAAGGCGAAAGGGGGTCAAACACAGTATTAGTATGGTGTTCCTAATAATCCTTTAGGTGAGTGTACATACATACATACACACAGGGGGCAGATACATACAGGTCAGAGAGACACTGACACACTACAGGCAGATACAGAAACAGACACAGTCACTCCACACATACTGTTCTGAAACACACACTGCACACACTACTGACACACACACTACACGGATACAGAAACACACACTACTGACACACACACTACAGATACAGAAACACACACTACTGAAACACACACTACACAGAAACACACACTGCACACACACACACTACTGACACACAAACTACAGATACAGAAACACACACAATACACAGATACAGAAGCACAGCCCATACACGTATATTTTTAATAGTACTCTCCCTCCCTCAACCCAGGGACACAAATGGAAATGGGGCTTCAAGGCATTCAAAACGGAAAACAGGAGACACTTCTTTACACAGAGAGTTGTCACAATCTGGAATAAACTACCCAGCGATGTGATAGAAGCTGAAAGTTTGGGAACATTTAAAAATAGACTGGATAGGATCCTTGGATCACTTAGATATTAATTGACACCAAACGAGCACGATGGGTCGAATGGCCTCCTCTCGTTTGTAAACTTTCTTATGTTCTCTCTCTCTCTATCTGTGGACGCTGGCTGTAGATGACTCTGTGTACCTGAACGCCCCTGACAGGGACAACAGCAAGAAACAATGGAAGAAGAGTGAGAATCTGTGTTCACTTCAGGAGGGCTGCCTGGCCTCTGTCTCTGTCTCTCTCTCTCTCTTTTCTCCCTCCCTCTCTCTCTCTGTGTCAGTCTGTCCTCCTCTCCTCCTCTGACCCCCCCACTACACTGCGTTTCCCATGAGTCAGTGCGCTGCCCCCCTCACAGCAGTGAACCTGCCATACCAGGATGTCAGTGGGAATCTAAGGATACAGCCCCCGCTGAGCCCCAGACACAGGGGCCAGTCCCTCACCCTGACCCCTGACCCCCGGTCCATCACCTCGACCCCTGACCCCCAGTCCCTCAGATCACCCTTTGATGCCCAGTCCCTCCCTCTGACCCCAGTCCCTTATCCCTAACCCTGACACTTGTCCCCCAGTCCCTAACCTCAACCCCTGACCCCCAGTCCCTCACCCTGACCCCTGACCCCAGTCCCTCATCCCTCACCCTAACTCTTGACCCCCAGTCCCTAACCTTGACCCCGGACCCCCAGTCCCTCACCCTGGTGCCTGACATTGCAGCGAAGGCCCTTCCCTCTTCTTTCTGTGCTGGGGGGTCATTGACTGTCTCTCTGTGCTGGGGGGTCATTCACGGTGTGATTCTCTATCCTGACAGACACTGGGGCCAGTTCACAGCCTGATATCCTGTACTCTGAAATCCACCTACCAGGCACTGACCCAGGTACTGACACCCTGACACACACACACACCCACACCCCACTGGCCCAGGTACTGACACACTGACACACTGGCAAACACAGAGCACTGACCGAGGTACAGACACAAACATACACAGAGCACTGGCCCAGGTACTGACACCCTGACACTGACACTGACACACAGAGAGCACTGGCCCAGGTACTGACACCCTGACACTGACATTGTCACACACAGTACTGACACACACACACACACACACACTAATGCACACAGAGCACTAACCCAGGAACTAACACACTGACACTCACACACAGAGCACTGACCCAGCTGTGATTGTAGCTGTGTGATTATAGCTGTGTGGCTGTGACCGTTGTGCAGCTGTGACCATGTCCAACTGTGGCTGTGTGTGACTGAGGCCATGTGCGAATGTAGCTGTCCGACTGTGGTCATGTGGAAGTGTTGCTGTGTTACAGCAGAGACAGTAACTGCTGTTCCTCCCTCCAGACATGCCCCTCAGGCCCAGCACTGTGGAGGTCTGCTACTCTGCCATCAATGTGACCCGCCCTGCAGGTACTACACTGTCTGCATCCATATCTCTGTCAGGCTTTCACTTTGTGAGAGGGAGAGAGTCTGTGTGTGTGTGTGTGTCTTTGTGTGTGCGTGTGCTAGGGTGTGTGTCAGTTTGTCAGGGTGTGTATCAGTGTTTTGGGGTGTGTGTCAGTGTGTCGGTGTGTGTCAGTGTGTGTGTGTGTGTGCGTGCCAGTGTGTGTCAATGTGTGTGTCAGTGTGTCGGGGTGTGTCAATGTGTGTATCAGTGTTTTGGGGTGTGTGTTAGTGTGTTGGTGTGTGTCAGTGTGTTTGTGTGTGTATGTGCCAGTGTGTGTCAAGGTGTGTATCAGTGTGTCGGGGTATGCCAATGTGTGTATCAGTGTGTTGGGATGTCAGTGTGTCGGGGTGTGTCAGTGTGTGTGTGTGTGTGCGTGCCAGTGTGTGTCAATGTGTGTGTCAGTGTGTCGGGGTGTGTCAATGTGTGTATCAGTGTTTTGGGGTGTGTGTTAGTGTGTTGGTGTGTGTCAGTGTGTTTGTGTGTGTATGTGCCAGTGTGTGTCAAGGTGTGTATCAGTGTGTCGGGGTGTGTGTTAGTGTGTTGGTGTGTGTCAGTGTGTTTGTGTGTGTATGTGCCAGTGTGTGTCAAGGTGTGTATCAGTGTGTCGGGGTATGCCAATGTGTGTATCAGTGTGTTGGGATGTCAGTGTGTCGGGGTGTGTCAGGGTGTGTGTGTGTGTGCGTGCCAGTGTGTGTCAATGTGTGTGTCAGTGTGTCGGGGTGTGTCAATGTGTGTATCAGTGTTTTGGGGTGTGTGTTAGTGTGTTGGTGTGTGTCAGTGTGTTTGTGTGTGTATGTGCCAGTGTGTGTCAAGGTGTGTATCAGTGTGTCGGGGTGTGTGTTAGTGTGTTGGTGTGTGTCAGTGTGTTTGTGTGTGTATGTGCCAGTGTGTGTCAAGGTGTGTATCAGTGTGTCGGGGTATGCCAATGTTTGTATCAGTGTGTTGGGATGTCAGTGTGTCGGGGTGTCAGGGTGTTAGTGTGCTTGCAGTGCTGATCCGTGCTGCCGTGTTCAGGGCAGGCCGGCACTGCTGACCCCAATGAGGTGCAGTACTCTGAGCTCAGCCTGCAGACCAACCACAGCCAGGGCAAGAGGATCCGGAGAAAAAGTGAGTGTATGTCTGTGTGTGTCTCTGTATGCATCTCTGTGTGCGTCTCTGTCCCTGCGTGTCTCTGTGTGTGTGTATCGATAGATTATTGTCATAACCCCGATTCCCTGAAAAAGGAAGACAGCCATTACCGAATGGGTTGTCATGCTTACACTTGAATATCAAGGTTTCAAGCATATAGTGTTATCTGATTATCTTTCTATTCACAAGCTGATCCCTGATGCCTTTGGTGCAATACATTTATTGTTGAAAGGAAAATATCCCCCTCACAGTGTTTTAACACTCTATTCCCACAGCAACACTTATCGCCAAAACTCAAAGGGGATTTAATTAAACTAAATTATGGAAATAATGGTGGGGGGGTGAATAAATGTTATAACTACAATAACCAAAACTAGTGTATTGTCTACACAGCACTTACAAAGAATAATACATAATAAATTCTGAACAGCGTTGCACACTAAAGATTTGCTAAAAGTGTTGGCGTCGCCTACAGTGTAGAGGATCGCACCCCTGGCTCAGTAGTGCAGCCACACGGAGGGTGTGCGGCTCTGTGTCAATGCATGACTGCAGCGGTGGCATTACTGATGTTTGGTCCTAATAAATCACCTAGATAAATCATTCCTTGCCGACCGAACCTGTAACACTCGAATAAATAATCTGTATGATTTAAAGAATCTTTAATTTCTCTTAATTTTTCTCACTGAAAAGCTTACCTTATTAAGATCACTCCACCCCTACTTGGTCTGTTACGAACAGCGCATCATCATTTGGGGCGTGTCCGCTGTCATTTCATTGGGCAGATTCAATACAGTTAGCTTGATAAATATATGGACAGTGACACAATTGTCATCATTTTGGCTCTGTAAAACACCACAATGGATTTGAAAGGAAATAAGATGTGCTTTAAGTGTAGTCTTTCATCTTTAATTTGAGGGTAGTTACATCCAAAGTGGGTGAACGGTGTAGGAATTACATCCATTTTTATATGTGGTCCCCAAAGAGTATTTGGACAAACTGACATAATCATGAATTAAAATGTGAGTTTCAATTTGAAAGGCAACTGTTTGTGTGTGTCTCTGTGTCTGAGTCCATGTGTGTCAGTGTGTCCGTCTGTCTGTCTGTCTGTCTGTCTGTTGTTGTCTCTCAGCACTGTGTTGTGTATCACTGCTCTGCTGCCTGTCTTTCTTCAGTGACCCCACAGACGGATACCCTGTACAGCGAGGTGGAGCCGCACCAGAGCCCAGATGAGCACTGACCCCATCGCCTCCCTCTGTCTCCCACCCTCCCCAATCCTCCTCTCTCTCCCTCTCTCCCTCTCATATATGTGGTCTTATTCCTCCAGCAGTGACCCACAAAGCGAGTGAGTGAGTGTACATTGAGGTGAAGCCACGCAAGACTAAACGTCAGCACTGACCCAGAGTGCCCTCCCTCTCTCTCTCTCTCTCAATTCAGTTAAATCGGGAGTAGTCAATTATTTTTTGTCAGGGTTCACATTTCTTGGTCAAGGTTGTAGCGTAAGGTACACTTATACATTTCAATTAAAGAAGTGAATTTATAGTATCACCTTATATCATACTTGTTACCACAATGAATGATAAACTCCAAACTGTTAAACTTATCTGAACTTCGTCGCAGAGAGGCCTCTCTGGCTTCGGGCCTCTCTGTCTTCGGGCTCAGATAACAGCACATGGCACGAGGTCCGTGTGGTTTGGAACAAAGGCAGTCCGGTTCAACTTTGTCCAAGAACTTCCACTTCAGTCGATGCTCCTGGAAGTTGGGGTTTTGCAAAAGTAGAGTCTTTTCCAAACAGATTTTCCACTGGTTTGAAGGCTCCAAGGTTGTGCACAAAATCTTCTTTGTAAGCAGGGTTTCCACCATAGTTACTTTGAGGAAAGCAGGGCCCTGTTAGTTGCCAAGGGTCAAGATTCTTAAGACTCAATAGCTATTTAAATGACTGACACTTTCTTATACAGTCGACAATTGTCCAGCTGTAAAACTCCACTGATCAGATGGGCACAGGCGGGCAGCGCAGTCTGTAAAGTTCTTTATTTAATAAAGTCCTTTAAAAGAATTCTTCGTACGGCTCAATCTCCTTCTCCCAGTTTAACTCTTCTGTTGACGGCAAAGACTTGGTTGGTTCCATTTCTGTTCTGGCAACAGAGCTGTAGGTTGAGCTGTGACAGTGAGTTACTGGTTCGGAGAGAGAGAGAGAGAGAGAGAGAGAGAGAGAGAGAGAGAGAGAGAGAGAGAGAGAGAGAGAGAGAGAGAGAGAGAGAGAGAGAGAGATGCCGTGCGCTACCCTTTATACGCCTGTCAGCTCAATAGATGATTGGTTCTTGAGTTTGTGAGATTGGATTTCGGTTTCAGCCCCCAGTGTCCTATTGGAGGGGCTAGATTTATGACTGTGGTAATCCATGCCATCTTTTGGAAATGCCGGTTGGCCAGTGTTCATAGCTCTGTGTCAGGATTTCGGCTCTCGTCCACTTAAAAAAGTTTTTATTACTTACAAGCCCTCTTCCCCAGACATCTCACAGCAGGGATTCCAAATGCCCCTTCATACACAATGCTGCAGATTAGTAATATACCCCATTGCTTATATATTTAGTACATTCATTTAACAAAGTACAAAAATAAAATGTTAAATGTAAATATTCGTATTAAAATGCTTTCAGACCACTTTTAATTGTTTTAATTTGTTAAAGATTATTGTAGACATACAGATAAACATAATAGAAACTTTCAAGCATTTCGTGTCTTATTAGATTCAAGTCTTTACCATTTCCCTTAATCATTGTTCAAAATTAATGTTGCAAAATGTGGCCTACATTGGAACAAAAAACACAACACAATGGAAATGCAATAAGTACGGTTGCTAATGCCCGTATTTGTCTATGCCAAATGTATGGTAAGGTACCTATGAAGCCCATGTACCCATTAAGCCCACTACCATGTTTGACTTTAAATAAAAAATACAAAGTATAATCTGTTCTGCTGCTTGATATATCCACCAATGCATGCATGTATTTCCATCCCCATTTTTATTTTAAGCCAATCAGATGTATATTTATTAAGATTTGGTTCATCAAGTGCTGTCACTTCCTGGTAGCCATTTTGAAAGTGGCATAACAGCAAACGACACCGCGCACCCTCACATTAGCAATTACTAGTGTACAAAATGTAATAATTTATGTTTAATCTTAATTGTAAACTACTGAAAATAAATTAATCAACGTATGTATGTGTATATGTATACATTTGTGACCAAGGGAAGGAGAGACATCTTCCTCTCAAATTTAAATATTATTTTCATTGTTGTGTTTTGTTGTGCACAAGCGATGAAGAATTCATTTATGACAACTAGCAACAAGGTAGTGATGTAACACAGTTATTTTTATGTATTAATTTTTTATTCATATACACCAATCAGCCGTAACATTATAACCACTGAGAGGTGAAGTGAGTAACACTGATAATCTCGTTATCATGGCACCTGTCAGTGGGTGGGATATATTAGGCAGAAAGTGAAAATTTTGTCCTCAAAGTTGATGTGTTAGAAGCTGGAAAAATGGGCAGCGTAAGGATCTGAGCGACTTTGACACGGGCCAAATTGTGATGGCTAGATATCAGAACTGGACCACGGAGCAATGGAAGAAGGTGGCCTGGTCTGATGAATCACGAGTTCAAGGTGTTGACTTGGCCTCCAAATTCCCCAGATCTCAATCCAATCGAGCATCTGTGGGATGTGCTGGACAAACAAGTCCGATCCATGGAGGCCCCACCTCACAACTTACAGGACTTAAAGGATCTGCTGTTAACGTCTTGGTGCCAGATACCACAGCACACCTTCAGAGGACTAGTGGAGTCCATGCCTCGACGGGTCAGGGCTGTTTTGGCGGCAAAAGGGGGACCTACACAATATTAGGCAGGTGGTCATAATGTTATGGCTGATCGGTGTATATGTGTATAAGAACATAAGAACATAAGAAAGTTTACAAACAAGAGAACACCATTCAACCCATCTTGCTTGTTTGGTGTCCATTAATAACTAAGTGATCCAAGGATCCTATCCAGTCTATTTTTAAATGTTCCCCAATTGTCGCTTCTACCACATCGCTGGGGAGTTTGTTCCAGATTGTGACGCCTCTCTGTGTGAAGAAGTGTCTCCTGTTTTCAGTCTTGAATGCCTTGAAGCCCAATTTCCATTTGTGTCCCCGGGAGCGAGTGTCCCTGCTGATCTGGAAAAGCTCCTCTGGTTTGATGTGGTCGATGCCTTTCATGATTTTGAAGACTTTAATCAAGTTCCCACGTAGTCTCCTCTGTTCCAGGGTGAAGAGGTTCAGTTCCTCAGTCTCTCAGTAGGACATTCCCTTCAGACCTGGAATAAGTCTGGTTGCTCTCCTCTGAACTCCCTCTAGAGCAGCGATATTCCCCGAGCTGTACACAGTATCCAGATGAGCTCTAACTAGTGCATTGTACAGTCTGAACATCACTGCCCTTGTTCCCAATTCTACACTTTTGACAATATACCCTAGCATTTTGTTTGCCTTTTTTATTGCTTCCCCACATTGTTTGGATGGAGAAAGTGAGGAGTCCACATACACTCCTAGATCTTTCTCATGCGTTACTTCATCTAGTTCTATTCCACCCATAGTGTAATTATAGTGGATATTTTTGTTACCTGCATGTAATACCTTGCACTTGTCCACATTGAATTTCATCTGCCAGGTGTCGGCCCACAACTGAATATTATCTAAGTCCCTTTGAATAGCCTGTGCTGCC
The DNA here is from genome assembly GCF_036373705.1 of Amia ocellicauda. NCBI lineage: Eukaryota > Metazoa > Chordata > Actinopteri > Amiiformes > Amiidae > Amia > Amia ocellicauda. The sequence goes on from NC_089863.1 coordinate 27,636,904, forward strand.
GAGATTGTATCTGCTGAGCCACCTATTTTAGTATCATCTGTAAATTTGACAAGTTTGCTAACTATCCCAGAGTCCAGATCATTAATATAGATTAGAAACAGCAAAGGCCCTAGTACTGATCCCTGTGGAACTCCACTAACAACCTCACTCCAGTTAGAAGCAACTCCTCTAATCGACACCCTCTGTTTCCTATACATCAACCAGTTCATAATCCATCTACTTACGTTACCCTGAATGCCTATAGCTTCCAATTTGAGGATCAGTCTTTGGTGTGGAACCTTATCAAAAGCTTTTTGAAAATCTAAGTATATCATATCATATGGTTTCACATGATCTATAGCTGCAGTTGTATGTTCAAAAAACTAATAAATTAGTAAGACATGATCTGCCTCATCTAAACCCATGTTGACTATCTCCAAGAATATGGTTTTCATTAAGATGTTCCTCTATTTTCTGTCTAATCATTTTTTCCAACATTTTACAGGTGATGCAGGTGAGACTGATTGGTCTGTAATTTCCCGGCTCAGTTTTGTCCCCTTTCTTGTGGATTGGTATAACATTTGCTGTCTTCCAGTCAGTTGGCACATCCGCTGTTCTAAGTGTCATTTGGAATATTTGAGTTAGCGGCCTATAAATCATTTCCCTAATTTCTTTAAGTACTGTTGGAAATATCCCATCTGGCCCAGGTTTTTAATTCTGCTAGTCCCTTTAGTACCTCCTCCTCGTTTATCCTGATCTCTCTTAGGGTTTGACTGGATTGATTGTTAACCTGTGGCATGTTATCTGTTTTATCTTATGTAAACACCTCTATGAAATACTCATTTAGAACATTTGCCACATCTTGTTCATTTTCCAAGATACTTGAATTTTTGCCCTTTATCTGTTTCACTTCCTCCTTTATTGACCTCTTGCTGTTGTAGTATTGAAAACAGCTCTTTGCATTAGTTTTAGCTCCAAGAGCTATGTTTCTTTCTATTTCCCTTTGCTTTCCTCATCCCTTTCTTTAGATCTCTTTGCAGTTCAACATATTCTTTGTATTCTGTTTCATCTCCATCCCTTTTGTATGCGCTATACAACATTTTCTTTCTCTTGATATTTTTTTGCATACCTCTATTAAACCATTTTGGCCCATGTTGTTTGGTCCTCAATTTGCTAAGTTTTGGTATCAAGTTGCCAAGTTGCCCCCCCCACCCCGCAAATTCCGCCCATGATGTTAATATTATATTCTCCACATTTACGTTGCTGCACTTATATTTAGTGATGATTTAATAAATCAGATATAGCTTTCGTAACATGAACTGACGCCTAGTAACCGAGCTATATCATGTTACTGCGTACTGGCTCGCTACGAATCACTTCTTGTTGTGACGTCACATTCAGTGGCTCTCGGCTCTCGGTTCTCAGCTGTCTCTGCGAGCAGCGAGGCATTATGGGAAATGTTCACCAGAAAAGTTCATATAGTCTGACCCCAGGGCGGGAATTTTCCTTTCAGTACCCGGAAGTGCAGGTGGGCTAAAGGGCGACTGTTCAGTTTCCCAGTTTTGGTCTAGCAGGTGTCACTCAAACCGTATGTCCAGCAGATTGGTCCATAAAGAGGACATGAGTCACTGTTCCTGGCACGAAACCACAAAGCACCATGGGAAACAAAGTATTTCCTCGCATTTAAAGGAAAACGGCACCCCATTTTTTAAAATCTTGATTATGTTAGCTGTATATATTGTTTTAAATATGGCAATGTCGAAAATAGTCTGAAGTGAATATATATTTAGGAAAACTGTGATTTATGAACACATAGGCAGCAGCCACTTTCTCTGTAGCTGACAGTCACCGTCTGTGCACAAACATGCCACACTGTGTGCCTTTTGGCTCTACACAACACAGTGGATACCATCAACAAGCCAAAGATCATTATCAAGATGACGAGGAGGAAGTCAAATTATTCCCTTTCCCAAAAGATCAACATCTTGCCAGTCAGTAAGCTGTCAATATCGTCGGACAGATAAACAAATTTCGTGATGGCGTTCAGTTGGATAAATGGTCCAATAAATTCAGGTTGTGTAGCAGGCACTTCACTTCAGATATATTTCAGCAGCATCTCAAAGCAGAATTAACGAGTGACTAAAAAAACAATTAAAGAAAAAAAGTAGAGTCATACCAACATACCGTTACAAGCTTCATACTGATAAAACACACACCCTGGTCTGATTTGTACTCTGCGATTAGCGGTCAAAGTGTTATTTAGTTTATTATAAAGTAAACTATTTGTCAGCAAATTTTAAAAATGGGACGGTTTACTATGAGGTAGTGAGTGTCCATTGACACTGTATATTCAGTGCAGCGAGTTCATACGCAGTGTTACAGGTTCGTATTGAACAGGGACAATGGAGTACAGGAGAAAAGTCTGGCAATTTATTTAGCCTTTTCAGCAAACGCGCAATAACAGATAAAGAAAACGAAATATCCTCCTAACGGATGTGCATGCTCAAAAACACAACTAAAACAAGACCGCAAGGCATGTTGCTTCCTGGTTACAATAGAGAAAAACAAACACAAGTTATTTACATATATTTCCCCCGTTTCTCTCTGGGATGAACAGAGATGCTGTGGCTGCACGACTCAAAGACAGCCCCTCCCTGAGTCACGGCAGAGCATTGTAATCGTGCTGGGGAGGTGCGGGGGGGGGGCAGGTGACATCTCCTCAGGTTCGGGGGTGTTCAGGCTGCGTTGGGTGTGGGCCTCCTCTCTCTGCCTTCTCCTTCAGAGCCGAGGCGTCTGGCTCTGTGTGTGTCGCTCTTTCCCACGGGCCCCGCCGGCCGCTGCACACCCGTGTTGTCCGTGTGGCCGTGTCTCCGGCACGCCCGCGCCTTCGAGCTCTGTGTGGCTTCAGGGTGCTGTCCTTGTTGCCCTGTGGTGGAGGAGTCTGCGTACGAGGCTCGGGGGGCTTTAGGCAAATTTAACCAGTGTTTCCTTTCTTTTTTGTTCTTCCTCACTTTTTCCTCTTCCTTCTCTCTTCCTCCTGCTTCAGTTCAGCGTATCAGCTTATCTTCCTTTAAGCTGGTTTTCTTTACTATTGCGCTTCTGTTCATTTATTCTTTTTCATTAATAGTGTATTGACAAGTATTTTTAAGAATTTTTTGTTCACACTTTTTCACAACCGCTGCATTCTAAAGTTGATGTGTTTAGGAGCTCATGTTCTGTGTGGCTACCTTCAACAGACCTCTCTCCCTCTCTCTCTCTCTCTCACAGCTGATCGTACTGCTGCGAAGCCTGAGTCTCTGTACGCCAGAGTCCAGCACAGCTAGAGCCAGAGCGGCACTGTGGAGCGTGTGTGTGTGTGTGTGTGCATGTCTCTGTCTGTCTGTATCTTCTCTCCAACCCCACTGCGCCCTCACGGCCAGTCCCTCTGGGTCACAGTCACTACCTGCATCAGGGACCCAGCGGCCCGAGTGGAGTGCTGATACTGGTGCCACTCCGGCCCTGGCGGTGCTGTGGGTCTCAGAGGTGCGGCCCTGCCTGTCGGCCTGAGGATCACATGGGATCTGAGGAGCTGCACTGCCTGAGAGATTATAGGTTTTTATAGCTATTTAACTGAGTGAAACAGTATTTCACTGTGAGTGTGAGTTGCATTTTATATATAAATATATATTTTAGCCAGTGTGTGACAAGTGTTATATTTTAAATATTTAATCATTTGTGTGTGGTTTATGTGTGTGTGGTTTGTGTGTGTATGTGTGAGTGTTTATATAAGTACAGTGAGGGAAAAAAGTATTTGATCCCCTGCTGATTTTGTACGTTTTCCCACTGACAAAGAAATGATAAGTCTATAATTTTAATGGTAGGTGTATTTTAACAGTGAGAGACAGAATAACAACAAAAAAATCCAGAAAAACGCATTTCAAAAAAGTTATAAATTGATGTGCATGTTAATGAGTGAAATAAGTATTTGACCCCTTCGACTTAGTACTTGGTGGCAAAACCCTTGTTGGCAATCACAGAGGTCAGACGTTTCTTGTAGTTGGCCACCAGGTTTGCACACATCTCAGGAGGGATTTTGTCCCACTCCTCTTTGCAGATCCTCTCCAAGTCATTAAGGTTTCGAGGCTGACGTTTGGCAACTCGAACCTTCAGCTCCCTCCACAGATTTTCTATGGGATTAAGGTCTGGAGACTGGCTTGGCCACTCCAGGACCTTAATGTGCTTCTTCTTGAGCCACTCCTTTGTTGCCTTGGCTGTGTGTTTTGGGTCATTGTCATGCTGGAATATCCATCCACGACCCATTTTCAATGCCCTGGCTGAGGGAAGGAGGTTCTCACCCAAGATTTGACGGTACATGGCCCCGTCCATCGTCCCTTTGATGCGGTGCAGTTGTCCTGTCCCCTTAGCAGAAAAACACCCCCAAAGCATAATGTTTCCACCTCCATATTTGACGGTGGGGATGGTGTTCTTGGGGTCATTCCTCCTCCTCCAAACACGGCGAGTTGAGTTGATGCCAAAGAGGTCGATTTTGGTCTCATCTGACCACAACACTTTCACCCAGTTCTCCTCTGAATCATTCAGATGTTCATTGGCAAACTTCAGACAGGCCTGTACATGTGCTTTCTTGAGCAGGGGGACCTTGCGGGCTTGCAGGATTGCAGGATTTCAGTCCTTCACGGCATAGTGTGTTACCAATTGTTTTCTTGGTGACTATGGTCCCAGCTGCTTTGAGATCATTAACAAGATCCTCCTGTGTAGTTCTGGGCTGATTCCTCACCATTCTCATGATCATTGAAACTCCACGAGGTGAGATCTTGCATGGAGCCCCAGACCGAGGGAGACTGACAGTTATTTTGTGTTTCTTCCATTTGCCAATAATCGCACCAACTGTTGTCACCTTCTCACCAAGCTGCTTGGCGATGGTCTTGTAGCCCATTCCAGCCTTGTGTAGGTCTACAGTCTTGTCCCTGACATCCTTGGACAGCTCTTTGGTCTTGGCCATGGTGGAGAGTTTGGAATCTGATTGATTGATTGCTTCTGTGGACAGATGTCTTTTATACAGGTAACGAGCTGAGATTAGGAGCACTCCCTTTAAGGGAGTCTCAGCTCGTTACCTGTATAAAAGACACCTGGGAGCCAGAAATCTTGCTGATTTATAGGGGATCAAATACTTATTTCCCTCTTTAACATGCAAATCAATGTATAACTTTTTTGAAATGCATTTTTCTGGATTATTTTGTTGTTATTCTATCTCTCTCTCACTGTTAAAATACACCTACCATTAAAATTATAGACTGATCATTTCTTCGTCAGTGGGCAAACGTACAAAATCAGCAGGGGATCAAATACTTTTTTCCCCCACTGTATGTATGCGTGTGTCAGTGTGTGTGTGGTTTATGGGTGTGTCAGTTTGTGTGTGGTTTGTGTGTGTGTTTATTTGAGTATTTATGTGTGTGTCAGTGTGTGTGTGGTTTATGCGAGTGTGTTTTCATTGAAAAGCTTTGACCTAGTCTAGCTCAGGTATTGTTGTTTTCGTGCCTAAAACTCTTGTCAGTCTGAGACTCATGTCTTAGAACTCAATTGATCATTTAAGATCTGCTGCACTTGTTCTAACACTGAACACATGTGTCTCATTAAATGTCTTGCTGATATTAATGCATGTAGTGAATTGCCTGCTGCCACTGCACTGACCCACTCGACACACACATACAGCACTGTGGAGCACTCATGACTGGAAGGTTGTGGGTTCAAATCCTGGGTGGGGTAGTGCTGTTGTACTCTTGAGCAGTAAAATGCCCAGCTGTATAAATGGGTACAAATGTAAGTCGCCTTGGATAAGAGCGTCAGCTAAATTACAAAAATAATAATAATAATGGATCTTCACAGACACAATTCTAGGCTCCTTATACTGATCACATGACAGAAGGGTCCCTATTTCAGTCTGTAAACCCGTGTGTCCATTGAACACACAGGGTCATTCTGATGTGTGTTCAGTGCGTCAATACTTGACATTTAGAATACAATGTTGTGAGTAGACAGCTCTGACTCAGCTCTCTCATTCCATTTAATACAGTATACAGTAAATACCCCGTCCTTATCACCCCCCCAGCATTCGCCCTTTCACATCACTCCTCATCCCCTGTCTACGCCTCCTTGGCTCATTCCCCGTAAATGGGGCGGGGGGGCCCTCAGCCAAGCGAATAGAGCCAAAACTCTTCACATCTAAACTTCACACCAGTCCTTCATCATAAGGGCACAGGAGGAAGAGGAAGCAGGAAGAGGAAGGAGGGGCTTGTTCTCTCTGTGTGCTTTGTGGGACAGCAGCTGCCCACTCTCCTGTCCTGTCCTGCTGCAGCCACACCAGGGCTCTACATCTTCCAGGTAAGAGCGAGGCGCGTTGCCTAACACACAAGGGCACAGGGCATTACACTAGGCCAGATCCAGGCGGCCCTATACGCTCACTACGCAAGTTGCGTTGGGCCCCACAAGTTACGCAAGGACCCCGCATCCCCCTCGTGTCAAAGCGGGTGTCAATGTTTTCAACTTCAATGAGAGTATGAAGCGGAACTATCCTTCTGGTCACGAAGAGAGAAAAAAAAACACCATGAGAGTGAATTGCGGGATCAGCAATCAGGTAAACTTGCGTAAACTTGCATTTGATGTCAGCAAATAACAGTAACATTAAGTGCCAGCTTGCAGTGCATCTCTCTCTAGTCTGTCTGTCTTGCTAACCTAGCTGGGCAGTGCATCTCTTGGTCTGTGTGTCTTGCTTGCTTGCCAGCCACTTCCATGGCTGTGCTCTGTGACTTTGTGCCTGACAAAAGTGAGAGTGAAATACAACTATTTATTACGTTTGACCAACGCCAACGGGCAACGGTGTTTATAAACTGCAGCTCAGAAAAGATATCCGTGTCGTGCGTGAACATGCGTTCATATGCGTGTGCATGAGATTAAACTTTCCAGCAGCAACCTCTGTTGGGACCAGTCCAGACAATATATGGGCTTGATGGCACTCCTCATAGGCGCACATCAATGATTATGTAGTCTCTCAGTCAAGGTTTAGTTACAACTCTGGACTAATGCAAGATGGAAAGCAATGGATTGACATTGACTATTGATTTAAATATTGAATTTAAAATGCTGATTAGCTGGGCATACTGGGCAATATGGATGCACATCTCTCAGTAAATAATAACCATCAAGTATTCAGCCAAGCCATAGTATAAATAGTATTTTATATTTGAAAATGTATAAAAGAAATCTGGGGGAGCCAGTTTGGGCCTGATGCAGCGGATAAAATTAATAATAGTATTGTATTAATATGGAGTGCTGCTGAACTTCAGCACTGCCTCTCAGATGTCCAGTGAATCTTTAAAGGCTCACTGCATGGAAGTTGAAAACACTCTAACCTTCAGAGAGGACTGACATCAGTGGAATGGATCTGGCACACGAGATTCAGAATTTACCTTATCTGCCATCAGATAAGCCTTTGAGCTGCTTTCCTTTCTCTGTGAGAAAAACCTGGATGAACTCTATCCTAACCTTTGGATAGCCCTAAGAATTGCAGTCACCCTACCAGTAACAGTAGCATCGGCAGAGGGGAGCTTTTCAAAATTAAAGCTCATCAAAAGCTACCTGAGGTCTTCCATGTCACAGGAACGTTTGAGTGGTCTGGCCATCATAAGCATAAATCATGATGTGGGGAAACATGTCCTATGATGACATAATTGATGATTTTGCCTCAAGAAAGTGCAGAAGAGGAATATTTTGATGGTAAGATTTTAATTCAAACATTCAAATGTTTACACTGGTAACATTTAAGATCATATGGCAGAAGTGCATTTGTGTAAATGACTGCTTAACTAACTGTGACATACTTTCTAAATTTTTTCCAGACAGTCCAGATAGACTGGTGCCCATGCTGATGCTGAAAATGCCCAGGCTGTACAGGGAACCAAAGCTAATCACACAGCTGTATAGGTTTATTTTACTATTTTCAGACATATAGGTCAGGACCGGATCTGCACTGGGCTCAGCGCAGTTTGTCTAACACACAGGGCACAGGGCATTACACTGGGAACAGCACAGTTTGTCTAACACACCGGGCAGGCACAGGGCACTACACTGCGCTCAGCACAGTTTGTCCATCACACAGGGCACAGAGCACAGGGCACTGCGATTGGTCCATTGGTCCATTGTGAATGGTCCATTGCAACGGGCAGCGCCAATAGAAAGGAGACGTTATTTTCTCATGAGTCGTATCGTTGGCCCGCCTGCCTCACTGGCTGCGCGCATCCCTGCTACAGCAGCATCTCTCAGTCTGTTTCACTTTCTGGGTGGCAGGGCAAAGGGGCAGGTCCCAATATTAAAAGTGTCAAGGGACAAACAGTCAATATTGTACCAAACAGACACCAATCAATAAATGGTCAGGGAATCAGAGGGAGGAACTACAGGACAGCAGCAGCCGGCCGCCCTGACGCAAATTTGTTGACCAAAATATCTTACAAAACAACTAATCCCTTGTGTCCCTTGAGCGTTTAAATGTTTGGTCTCACTACAACCAGCCCTGTGACCATACAATTCACCAACAGAATCAATACTCTCACTTCCTTTCCAGTAACCAGTGAGATGCAGCTGCTCGTCCGTGCCTGCTCTCTCACACCCAGACTGCAATGCACCCCCGACCTGCTTCCCTCTGCAGCATGACAAATAGAGCACAGACACATACAGGGAAATCAGCTGCCAATTGTCTCAATTAAATCTGCACATGAAAAGCATTCGTGAACAGAATATAAACCAGGTTTTGCAGTCAGTGGCATGCACAGACATTTTGGGGGGTATGGGCTCAAGCCAAGAAAAGGGCACCCTGTCCACATTATACTCCACAGATTCACTTTGTGTAGGAACTGGGGGAAGTGAAAGCATCCACTAGCCTACACAATAACAGGAATACATTCAATGTCTTTCTGTATTTATTGACAGTGGCTTTGTAAAGTGCATTACAATTTTTGAAGCTGAATCCTGGTGTTTAAATAGGCCTTGAATTTGTCTTTTACGTCACTGGAATTCAAATATCTGTGTTGCATTAGAAGCTAAGCTTATTGATTCTGGGACTCTCCTGGGCCCAAGTCTGTCCCCTGTCCAGCCAGTGTTCACACACAAGTGTGGGGGCTGTTTCCCACCGGCACAACACGCCAGCCTTGTCTTCATTGTGACTATAGAGTCTGGTCCTGCCACTTTCCTGCGTGCATTGTAACGGGGCTCATAGTGTCCAAGAGCTCGATACAGTTGACGTAACCCCTCTGTAAATCAGTACAGTGATAAGCCTGCCACATTGTACAGTATTGTAATACAGTGAAGTCATCTATGGTCACTATTCCCATTCCTGAATGCTCTAATTATTGATGCCACAGTTTACCTGCTTAGGTTGGGCTGCACCCTCTGCCCAGCCTCTTGCATTGAAAGGCAATGTTTATCACATGGTCAACGCTAGTGGCACACATGTCACTGGAAACGTGTTCTGTGTCTCCCCTTTGAGCTGCTGTGCCACCGCATAGACGCACCTCTCTTCCTCTATGGGCTCGTGGCTGTGGTCCCTCTTTCTCTCTTTTGTCTTTGTCTTCTTGCTCCATTTCTCACCAACACCAACTCACTGTTATATGTGATTATGGACTGACTGCTGATTGAACAGTTGAGCAATGAGGATCTGCACATGTGCAGTGGAGATTCACACGTGTGGGAGTGTGTGTTATTGACTGTGAACAGATGATCTCATTTTGTTTGACAAGACTTGTCTTGTGTAGTGAGTTGTGTTTACTGTTTTGCACAAATGTGCTTGGCATTTGCATTTTGTGTGAAAGTAACCATACATGACCTGCTGTTTTGCAGAAGTGTGTTCTGTTCTGCTCATTTAGGTTATGGTGTTGGTCATGTGGACCACAGACTCATTTGATGTATCATGAACATTACTGTAACTGAATATAGTAAAATCTTTTGAAATTGTTTCTACTCTGGTCTACATGTGAGTCACTCAGAGAACATGTGTTCAGCTCACACTGTTTCACTGGGTGAAATGTTTACTGACCATTTACACACAAGCAGAAGACAGAGAGAGCAGTACAGGGCTGACCGTGTCATAGTGATTAGTTAGTTAGTGTTAATTGTGCCACATTGTGAAGTAGCTGATGGAAAGAACTTGTCATTAGATTAAACCAATTAAACTGTTTTTGCTGTTTTGAGAGTCTGAGTGCATTTTGCAAATTTACCGTCATGGTAAATGGCTATCAGCACTTATTATTTTGTATTATTGTTTATTTAGCAGGGGCAATGCACAACAAAAACATGAATCTTAGAGTACTGAGAATAGCTAATAGCTAATAGCTAATTTCTATAGTCCCCTGACAAGTAAAAAACAAACATTATACATACAGCAAACAGCATAAAAATATAAAAGTGAAATCAATTACATTGCACTTAAAACACTGTGTTGACTGATTACTATTGTATATATATATATATATATATATATATATATATATATATATATATATATATATATAAAATAAATAAATAAATAACATCAATAACATAAAATAAATTTGCAAAACCTATACACACAATTATTCAGTGGGTGCATGCCTGATTGGATTTTATCCATTTGTTTATCTCCATAGAAAAAGTTTTCAAAGCAGCAGGGAGCGCATACCACTTCTTGGTTGCTCTGAATGAAAAAATCGTTTGGGAAAAGGTAGTGGACCATCTAGGAATGCAACAATCCCCCCTAGTAGAGGTTCTTGTCACAGATTTATTTTGTTCTTTTGTTCAGAACAGAGGTTTACAAAGACCGTAAGGGGTGGCGGGGCGACATTGTTAGTTATTTTGTAAACTAAGGAAATATCCGAAAACAGAATAAAATTGTCTAAACTGAGCAGTTTGAACTTGGTGAGTATATTACAGTGGTGATAATGCTGTGGTTTATTGTCCAGGATTTTAAGACTTTGCTTGCAGAGGGATTGCAATGGTTTCTGTGATGTCTCGCATGATTGGGACCAGCTGGTAATACAGTAGGACAGATGTGAGAAGACCATAGCATGCAGACACGGCCTCAATGGGCAGAGATTTTCTGATAAACAGGAAGTTGGCTAAATTGTATTTAATTGAGTTGGTATTTTTTTGATGTGCTTTTTAAAAATAAGATTAGAATCAAGGACCATGCCAACATATTTAACATCATTGACCGTTTAAATCTTTTGGTCATATGAGGATATCAGGGAAAACCTGCAGCTTTAGTTTTCTATTGAAAAAATACATGACTACAAAAGGGAAAAACTAATTAAAATTCAACTCTAGATCAGCAAATCAAAGACAAATCACTTTCGTGACCAAATCAAAGACCATGGGATCGCATATGATAACACACAAATCGTTAAACAAAAAAGGTTATAAACACATTGACTACAATACCGGTTAGTAAGACGAAGGTGAGTCTCTCATTAGTATCGTTAGTCAGACATTAAATAACTACGCAGGTTAGTATTTATGTCAGGTAACTTCTCGTTATATATATATCAGTCTCATTTACATTTGGGTGCCGAGAAAGATCCTATCATTACTTGTTACCACAATTTCCCTTAACTGATTATTATTCAATGATTAAGGATAGGCAGGGCCACCTATAATCTAATGTCTATTAACGTGTCAATTTCAGACTAAACAGTTAAACAGGAATGAGAAGATATTTCTCTGCGTTGACAGATTTTATTTCTAAAATTGTCAACAAAACAGTTTAATGCAACACACATTTATATTTAAGAAAACTAAATGATATTACACATTCTAGAGTTATGAATCACAGATTAACATTTCTAATTGATTTCTCAAATGTCATGAATCACAAACTCCAAACTGTTAAACTTATCTGAACTTCGTCGCAGAGAGGCCTCTCTGGCTTCGGGCTCAGATGACAGCACACGGCACGAGGTCCGTGTGGTTTGGAACAAAGGCAGTCCGGTTCGGCTTTGTCCAAGAACTTCCACTCAGTCGATGCACCTGGAAGTTGGGGTTTCGCGAAAGTAGAGTCTTTTCCAAACAGATTTTCCACTGGTTTGAAGGCTCCAAGGTTGTGCACAAAATCTTCTTGGCAAGCAGGGTTCCACCGTAGTTACTGGAAGACAAAGTCTTTGAGGAAAGCAGGGCCCTGTTCGTTCCAAGGGTCAAGTTTCTTAAGACTCAATAGCTATTTAAATGACTGACACTTTCGTATACAGTCGACTGTAAAACTCCACTGATCAGGTGGGCACAGGCGGGCAGCGCAGTCTGTAAAGTTCTTTATTTAATAAAGTCCTTTAAAAGAATTCTTCGTACGGCTCAATCTCCTTCTCCCAGTTTAACTCTTCTGTTGCCGGCAAAGACTTGGATGGTTTCAGGTTCCGGTTCTGGCAACAGAGCTACAGGTTGAGCTGTGGCAGCGAGTTACTGGTTCAGGTGGGAGAGAGAGAAAAAGGGGCCGTGCGCTGTTCCTTATAGTCTGTCAGATCAATAGGTGATTGGTTCTTGAGTTTTTGAGATTGGATTTCGGTTTCAGCCCCCAGTGTCCTATTGGAGGGCGGCTTGATTTATGACTGATGTCAATCCATGCCATCTTTTGGAAATGCCGGTTGGCCCGGGTTCGTAGCTCTGTGTCTGGATTTCGGCTCTCGTCCACTTCAAAGAGTTTTTTATTACCTACAGGCCCCTTTCTCCAGACATCTCATAGCAGGATTCCAAACTATTTGGCCTCTTCTCGGTGCCATCCTCCCCAAAACTGTCACTTTGATGTAAACCAGTTTCAAGCTGATGAGTTAAGGAAATCTGATAACTTTGGGGGGAGAGGTCTTCTCTAGATCAGTGCTTCATCTCAGAGCTAAAATGCTCTTATCAAAATACACCCAACATAACGCTACACTCTTATAAGGGTTTCTTTGTTCTTATTAGGATTTTTCTGCTCAGACTTATCTGTGACAGATAGAGAATTTCTACTGCCGTAGACATTCTTTAGTTAACGAACCAAAACTATATAACATGTTCTTATCAGTATAGTGTGTGCTGAGTCCTTGGTACCAGCGCTTCCATGTCTGGATGACATATTGTTTCCCTAATTATAAAGAATACCTTATGTATTATTGTTTTGCGTGTCTCGGAACTGCCCCGGGACATATGTCCAGAAAATATCATTCAGGTTGGGGACGGCCCCAAACCTCCTTTGAAATATTGCTTGTAGATGTACAAAAGGCTGTGTGAAACGTTCAATAAACGAACAGACATTGTGTCAGTGACTTTACTTCCCGGGCCGGTCTCCTGCTGAGAGTCTACACTGTTACTGGAAGTGCTCACTGGGGTGCCTGATTCACTGGGATCCAAAGGTTTGCTTCAAATGAATCGTTGTACCTTAACATTAATTTAGCTGCCACTTGCTCAGCATTCTTTCCACTAATTGTTATTATATTTGGTTTCCACTTGCTTATTTTTCACTGGTTTATTAATTTCTTTTGAAATCTTATTTTATACATTTTATTTTGATTTCTTTACACCATGTGGTTTTGTGCTTTTTTCATTTTAATGATTAATGATTCTTATTGTGTGCACATGTGTTTCTGCGAGTCAATCAGCGTGCACATTCCACATGGATTAACCCACTTTCCCAGCACCGATCGTCCTCGCCTGTGTTCCCTGCCCTGAGAGGAGTTAGAGGTCAGAGGAGACGGAGAGCTAAGAGACAGAGAGTGAGCCAAGACAGAGCCGGTGTAGGATACAATAGTTCCCGGCCATACAAAACTTCCCAGCCCTATTTCCGGTTCCATCTCTTATGTTTCTACAATGTTGCACATGTGTATTTTTTAAACACGAAATCTCATATGAGCAAACTTCATTTTGCGGCAACTACGTATTGACCTCGAAACTCCGGGAATACTTTGGAATACTGGAAGGACACTGTTATAATAATAGTCTGTGTTAAACTAATGTTTACACAGTGAAACAGAAGACACGTTCGTTTCCCAGCGGGACTTTCCTTTTCATACTTTTGTGTGAAAGGTACTTTTCTGAAATCCTTAATCCTATGCTCCTTGATAACATATTAAACAATGATTTGATATGCGGGTCACGGATGATGCATTTCATTAATAAGTAATTACGACCAAAGAACAAGGGTGCAGACGAAACACCATTGATGAAATAAAGATGGCCCACCTAAATTGGCCTTGTGTCCCCACTCGGCCACCCCGTTGAAAATGTTCTGGACACGCAACTGATGTCGGGGATGGTGAACCTTTTTTGAATGGAGTGCCCACAGTCTGGTTTGTATACTTTGCTATGTACCAACGGTGCCAATAATATATTAGTTATATAAAAGTTTATACATGGGCTAAACGGCAATTATTTTTAACCAATATCTATATTTATTTTTTTGATGTCAACAAAACAAACCGCAATACAGAAAAATCTAGAAACTATGGACAGATAGCACCATCCCACCCATCCGCCACCTGCATCCACTGCAAACCATGCTAACACACAATGTTGCCATAATGTTGTACAATGTTGTGGCAACGTTGTATGCTAACTGGGAACCTCCACCCACCTTGGACCCACCCCCTTATCCCTCAGTAGTCTGGAGTGCAGCTCCAGTCTGCTAAACCTCCGTGAAGTTGGCACCCCATATAATTAAATAATCACCAAAACTATTCCATTCATTTGTGCTGTGTTTGTGCTGATTTGTGCCGCAAAAATGAACATTTGTGCTGGTTTGGTGTTTGAGATATTAAGCATTCTTTTTTGGGCTGTGTGACATCACTCTCCACCCCATCTTGCTCAAATCCCTCCAAACCAGTGCCATTCATTTGTGCTTGATTTGTGCCGGTTTGTGCCGTTAAAACAAACGCTGTAACTATTTCCCTTCCTTAGATATAGCAAGAATGTTTTCGGGAGCGATGACGTCATTTTCTACCCCATGTTGTTCAAATCGCTTCTAACTGGTGTCATTCGTTTGTGCTCGATTTGTGCCGGTTTGTGCTGTTAAAAGAAACAATCTAACTAATTCCCTTACATAGAAATAACAAAATTATATCCCGGATCTGTGACGTCAGTCATGCATTTACCCCATCTCGTCCAATGCACTCATTTTCTGACTCGTTCGTTTGTGCTCTCGGTGCAGGTTTCTTATCCTTACTGTCACTTTTTTCTTTTAATATTGACAGTTTGATCATTGGTAGTAACTTCAAGCTTCAAATCCAAATCACATATGCCCTGTATTTGTGCTCGTGTAGCACTTGTTTGAATTCACCTCGTGTATATTGGTACTTAATATAATGTTGCTGAACCAAGTATTACATCTCATTTCTTACCATCATGTTTTAGGAAATTATTCAAAGTAAAAAGTAGACTAACTTTACCTCAGTGAATATATCGTTAAGGCCACTGCGTTATAATAACCGTTTGCTCGATTAGTTACTGTGTAACTTGATACAAGTGGAGTTTATGTTCAAAATGGTTATTGCATTATGCAAAGACCACGATGGAATGATTGGATAGGATAAACAGTTTCATAAGAAATGGAGATAGTTGAAGCTTTTCATCTTCAGATTTGGCTCATCTCTGCTTGCAGTTCTCAGAGAAAGCTGCATAAACAGTGAAGCAAGTACAGGTGAGGTGTGTGTTTTATTATGTTTCAAATATTTTACAGTGGAGACCGCTTATAGCGATCACGGTTATAGCGATCAACCACTTATATGGATCAAAATGCTTGGGACAGAATCGTTCCTATACAAATGCTGTTTAAATCATTTGCTTTTAGTGATCAAGTACTCCGCTTATAGTGTTCATTTTGGGTCTTTTCAAACATTTCAACATATGGAGAAAAATAAATAAAACGACCAACGTGATCATTATAAGGGGTCTCCACTGTACTAAAACAGTCTAAACATAGATTAGTCTCAGTTTGATAGCTAGACTAATCTCATGCAAGTTAGTAAAAAGTGAACTTGGTTTTGGACAAACCCATGATCCAGGCATCAATTGACAAGTTTGTGAATTGACTTTTCCAGAGCCGACACACAAAACAGAGGTAGACTCATTTTGTTTGTATGCTAGTTATTGTTATGACCAAATTGGCATTTGGCATTGATAGTCTACAGTTTATTTATTGTGTTTGAAATGCACTGAAACCACCGGCAAGCTGTGTCTTAGCCTATTTGCACTACCGACGTATTTTGAAAGTATATCAAATTCAGGTAATAGCGAAGCTGTCAGTTTCATTACTTTATATTCATGTAATAAATATATAAATGGTAATTAAATGGTAATCTGCATGAGAAATAAATTAAACATAAAAAAATCGGATATAACGATCATCCGCTTAGTCATCAATTTGACCCGGACGGATGTGTAAAGCAATTGGTCGGGAACCTGTGTCACCCTTGGGACTTGCACGTTTTGTTTATTTATTATTAATTGTTTTTCATGATTTCATATTGAGCACTTTATTTTGGTTTGGACTACTTATTTACTTCACTATTATTTTCTTTATTTGATTGCACGTATTCATGTTTTTAAAACCACTCGCTCTCGCTCTTTTATTGTATTTTCTATTTTTATTTTGAGCGCTGTTTTATAATTTCTTTTGTTTCTCACGCCGCAACTCCACCAAGGGCACAGTGAGATGGACGGTAATAGCTTTCAGGTCCCTGTGTTCAACCTTTTGTATTTCTCTGAATCTTCTACACGAGAGCAGCAGAGCCTCCAGAGGGGAGCAGAGCAGCAAGGGGCTCGGAGGCGCACAGGCGGGACACTGGAGATCAGGGCCCCTGTCCCGAGTACCAGCCACGGAAGTGGAGGCTGGTGCTCCGCTGGCTGTGCTGTTGAAATTATTTAGGCGCTCCTCTTACTCGACTGGTTGTTTCTTTTTTTCTCTGTTCTCCTTCTGTTGTTCTTTTGAGGTATTGCGGATGAAGGCGAGATTTTTATCAAGAGGCTCACCTACCGCTCGAGTGGAAGACGGTCCGGGAGTTCAGTATTTAATTTGTTGTTTTAAATTATTTTTAACCTTTGTATGAAATGTGGGAAGTAATTGTAATAAATTATTGAAACCCATCACTTTGTACTGTTCTGCTGCAACTGGTGTGTGGACCCCTAGATAAAATAATCTTTAGGAAGAGGGATTTTTGTAGTTGGTTGTGGCTGCTCGGGGGTGTTGCAGCCCTAAGAGTCCTGATACTCAACAGCTGAAATTCAGGTAGCGTAGTGCGGCTACTTGTATAATTTTGCCTCGTCTTGCGCCCCTCCCCGGGTGACACATTTCCTGGCCAAAATTATAGTTTGATGAAATAACGCCAACCATATGAAACCAACCTATGCTGGTTTTCTAGTCTTAGCTGGTTTAACCTGGTTTCCCAGTCTGACCACTTGAAAAGTGCCCTTTAAACCCAGCTGAAAGACAAGGCTGGTAGACCAGTTAAGACCAAAAAAACATCTTATGCTGTTGTAAGTTTTTTTTGTTTTTTTCACCACAGTATCATCTGAAATATCATTAATGTCAAATAACTTGGTAATTAGTTATGTTTCAATTTCAACATGTAATCAATATTGAAGATTAAAGTATCAAGCAGAATGCAGCTTACAGAATTGCTATTTAAAGATGGAACAAAGAACAGACAACACCTAATGCTTGTATATACTTTCAAATGCAAAAATGAAAAAGCTTCAACTATCTCCATTTCTTATGAAACTGTTTATCCTATCCAATCATTCCATCGTGGTCCTTGCATAATGCAATAACCATTTTGAACATAAGCTCCACTTGTATCAAGTTACACAGTAACTAATCAAGCAAACGGTTATTATAACACAGTGGCCTTAACGATATATTCACTGAGGTTAAGTTAGTCTACTTTTTACTTTGAATAAACTCCTAAAACATAACGGTAATAAACGAGATGTAATACTTGGTTCAGCGATGGACCAGAACACAAGCAACATTATATTAAGTACCAATATGCACGAGGTGAATTCAAACAAGTGCTACACGAGCACAAATACAGGGCATATGTGATTTGGATTTGAACCTTGAAGTTACTACCAATGATCAAACTGTCAATATAAAAAAAACAAAAAAAACAATGACGAATGAACGAGTCAGAAAATGAGTGCTTTATCGAGATGGGGTAAATGCATGACTGATGTCACAGATCCGGGATATAATTTTGTTATTTCTATGTAAGGGAATTAGTTAGATTGTTTCTTTTAACAGCACAAACCGGCACAAATCGAGCACAAATGAATGGCACTGGTTTGAAGTGATTCGGATGACATGGGGTGGACAGTGACGTCACTGTTCTTTAAAAAGTTTTTCCATTATATTTAAGAAACAATCATAGTTACATAGTTTCTTTTAACAGCACAAATCGAGCACAAACGAATGACACCGGTTCGGAGTGATTTGGACAACATGGGGTGGAGAATGACATCACCGCTCCCGAAAACATTCTTGCTATATCTGAGGAATGGACATAGTTACAGCATTTGTTTTAATGGCACAAACTGGCACAAATGGAGCACAAATGAATGACACCGGTTTGGAGCGATTTGAGCGAGATGGGGTGGAGAGTGACGTCACACAGCCCAAAAACGAATGCTTAATATCTCAAACACCAAACCAGCACAAATGTTAATTTTTGCGGCACAAATCAGCACCAACACAGCACAAATGAATGGAATAGTTTTGGTGATTATTTAATTATATGGGGTGCCAACTTCACGGAGGTGCGATTCAGAGTTCCTTATTCTACCCCGCAAAACACCATCATCAGGACCAATCACGTACCCCTCCCCTCGTCAAGCGCTGTCACCGGCAGACAAGGGAAAACCTGTCCACAGACTCAGGTAACAGCACAGATTTAACATCCGTGCCAGAAACAGACACCCGTATATAATATGGTTTCATTGACATGACAGAGCGGAGTCGCTCTTCTTCAATCTGGAGTCAGAGACTCACCACACCACATGATGTGGTCCAGAAAACATGGCCTGGAAAGGAGAACCAACAATAGGCAGAAGTGCAAGGACTTGATAACCAGGACTAAACTGACATTTCTCAGACCACCGGTCAAATAGTCGCTTCATTCGACCCTGCGAAGATGCACGTTTTTTCTTTGCCAACTCACCAGCAACATAAAGCCGGTGTCGGAAACTCATTTGGGCTAAACCCAGTGCTCTCCTGTGACACCTCTCTAGGTGCTAAAAGTAACCATGCCAACCCCTCCTCCCAATCACAGTCCAGTTTAGTGCAAAATGCACATAGTAATGACTTTAGAGTCTGATGGAAATTCTCCAGGGCACCCTGACTCTGAGCATGATAAGCACTAGCTTGATTGTGCTTAATGTGAAGCCGACACAACACCTGTGCTAAACCTTGGACGTAAAATTTGAACCCTGATCACTTTGTATGATCAGATGCTCAAATGGACGACCAATAGCTGGAATAGGAAACAACAGCACAGGATTGATTACCTGGTTAGGTTTAATGTACGCAGATACATCCGTCTTCATCCGCGGCCAATAAGTGTTGCATAATGCGGTCACAAGTTTTTCTGATGCCCATATGACCAGCTGTATCGCCATGAGACGTTTGCAGCACCAACTCTCTATAAATAGTTTGAACCACCATTTGAACAATAGCGTCACCAACAAAACAGTCACCGCATGGCACCCATGTTTTCACCAATACTTGATCTTGCAAAAAATAACCCTGTGCAACACTGTTCAGAAATAGCAGAAATAGAAATTGTTGAGATGGTAAATTATTGCTTTCTAACTCAATTTGTCAGTGAAATAACCAGGGAGAGTGCATGCATTGACGATCTTTTCAAATGACCAAGACAGAGTCAGAGGGACAGTAAAGAACCAATGGCAAATTGTGATCACAACATGGTTAGCTTTGAGGCATACTTTCAAAAAACAAGGTCCAAGTCTAAAACAATGGTCTACAAATTTTAGAAAAGCACACCTTGAAGGTATGAGGCAGCACTTAGAAGAGATAGACTGGAGCACATTGGATACAGATTCAGTTGAAAATGGATGGGTATATTTTAAGAATATACTACTTGAGGCTCAGGAGCAATTTGTTCCAAAACTTGAGGACTTGAGCAAATTGAGCAAATTGAGGACCATAAAACATTGGCCAAAATGGTTTAATAGAAGTATGCAAAAAAATATCGAGAAAGAAAATGTTGTATAGCGCATACAAAAGGGATGGAGACTAAACAAAATACATAGAATATGTTGAGCTGCAAAGAGATCTTAAGAAAGGGATCAGGAAAGCAAACAGGGAAATAGAAAGAAACATAGGTCTTGGAGCTAAAACTAATGTGAAGAGCTTTTTTCAATATTACAAGAGCAAGAAACAGCTAAATGGCAAAAATTGAGGTCTTGCTATAGTTGGCTAGACACTTAACACTGGAACATACATACCCACATCTCTGCCTATGTGAATTTGTCCTGCATATCTGTTCTTATATGTTACTATATCTTTGAATTAGATACATATATGGTGTTTCTGCTGTTAAACTCCTCAAAATTAATGAGCTATAAATACATTGTTCTCCAACCGCCAGACCCGCAGTTTATGTGATAGGCTATAGCCCACTGAATAATATAATACATATAGCAGACAATATGGGCTTTGTAATCAAATTAGTAATTGTGAAATATTTATAATCATGTTTATTGGTGAAACACTATTTGCTACACATCATATATTAATTATAATTGTATTAAATTTACACTCGATATAGCGCTAGTCTGATCGGCTCAGCAAGTTCCTAACTTTCCTTTGTAATTCAATCCTGATCATGTTGTAAACCCAGGTCTCAGTCACTGTTTGATCATGAATGATAATTGTTCATTCCGTCCACGGAAAGCAAAATACATTTTACCTTTCGTCCAAAATTTCCAAGCACGAAATTCATGGGCATTTCGTGGGATAAAATGTGAATTATATTAACGAAATGTGCAGTATGAGGGACAAAATACTAATTATGTGGACAAATGCGTTTTGTGGATGAGCCGCTGCTCTCAGAATATCCTGCCCTGACGCAGAGACACGCTGTTGAGATTTCGGAGGAGTGCGTGTTGGCGCGTCTGCGGGCCTCTGCGGGCTATGCTTACCCAGAAACCCCTGCACTGCATTGCTACATAGAGACGCAGATGCAGACCTATGCAGAAGTATAAAATCGGCCTTAAGAGAGATCAGTATAAATGAGGAGGAGGTACTAAAGGGACTAGCAGAATTAAAAACCAACAAATCTCCTGGGACAGATGGGATTTATCCAACAGTACTTAAAGAAATGAGGGAAATTATTTTTAGGCCGCTAACTCAAATATTCCAAATGACTTAGAACAGGGGATGTGCCCACTGACTGGATGCCAGCAAATGTCATACAAATCCACAAGAAAGGGGACAAAACTGAGCCAGGAAATTACAGACCAATCAGTCTCACCTGCATCATTTGTAAAATGTTGGAAAAAATTATTAGACAGAAAATAGAGGAGCATCTTAATGAAAACCATATTCTTGGAGATAGTCAACATGGGTTTAGACGAGGCAGATCATGTCTTACTAATTTATTAGAATGTTTTGAACATGCAGCTGTAGATCAGGTGAAAGCATATGATATAATATACTTAGATTTAAAAAAAGCTTTTGATAAGGTTCCACACCAAAGACTGATCCTCAAATTGGAAGCTGTAGGCATTCAGGGTAATGTAAGTAGATGGATTATGAACTGGTTGATGTATAGGAAACAGAGGGTGTCGATTAGAGGAGTTGCTTCTAACTGGAGTGAGGTTGTTAGTGGAGTTCCACAGGGATCAGTACTAGGGCCTTTGCTGTTTCTAATCTATATTAATGATCTGGACTCTGGGATAGTTAGCAAACTTGTCAAATTTGCAGATGATACTAAAATAGGTGGCTCAGCAGATACAATCTCGGCAGCACAGGCTATTCAATGGGACTTAGATAATATTCAGTTGTGGGCCGACACCTGGCAGATGAAATTCAATGTGGACAAGTGCAAGGTAATACATGCAGGTAAGAAAAATGTCCACTATAATTACACTGTGGGAGGAATAGAACTAGATAAAGTAACGCATGAGAAATTGAGGAGTCCACGTAGACTCCTAAGTCTTTCTCCATCCAAACAATGTGGGGAAGCAATAAAAAAGCAAACAGAATGTTAGGGTATATTGTCAAAAGTGTAGAATTTAAAACAAGGGAAGTAATGTTAAGACTGTACAATGCTCATCTGGATTCTGTGGACAGTTCTGGGCTCCACACAAAGATATCGCTGCTCTAGAGGCAGTTCAGAGGAGAGCAACCAGACTTATTCCAGGTCTGAAGGGAAAGTCCTACTCAGAGAGACTGAGGAACTGAACCTTTTCACCTTGGAACAGAGGAGACTACGTGGGGACTTGATCCAAGTCTTCAAAATCATGAAAGGCATCAACCACATCAAACCAGAGGAGCTTTTCCAGCAGGGACACACGCACCCGGGGACACAAATGGAAATTGGGAATCAAGGCATTCCAAACAGAAAACAGGAGACACTTCGTCACACAGAGAGTAGTCACAATCAGGAAAAAACTCCCCAGCAATGTGGTAGAAGCTGAACGTTTGGGTACATTTAAAAATAGACTGGATAGGATCCTTGGATCACTTAGATATTAACGGACACCAAACGAGCACGACTGGTCGAATGGCCTCTTCTCGTTTGTAAACTTTCTTATGTTCCACTGGAAGAACTCACTCAAACAATTCTTTTAATAAGGGGTCAGCACTCTGTTCTCTCACTAAATCACTTCAAGACACAGACAAAGGATAATCATTCAATGACATTTTAGACTGTGTGATGTCCAGTTTGTCAACAGAATCAGACTCAGTATGGCACTTAGCATGCATTACAGCACAAGCTGAAAACACCTTAGGAGATCTCTGCGCACTCTCATCAGAAAAACTTAAGGGAAAAGGAATAGGGGACACCAACAGAGGCGAAGGGGCATCAGACCATACACGCCCCTGAGCCAATTTATGCCCTAAAATGAGATCAACACCTGAGCACAAGATCTGACCTAAGCACTAGTTCGTACAACGGAACAGCCATCGTATTTAAGCCTATTCCACAAATTAATACATTATCTCCGGTGGCTGTCTCAGAAGATAAGGGTAGCACAGACTCTCGGATAAAAGACTCTGAGGCCCCTGTGTCCCGCAAGATCTTAAGTGGCACAGACATCACTCCCTACCGACTGAAATCCGGCCCACGTGACACACGCTCATGCTTAAAAGAATTCGACTCATGCCCCAAACGGTACTGGACTGGGCTAAACTCAGTTGTGTCCCTGCTTCCTGGGTCACGAACACGAGTCTCTCCAAAAGTAGTTTTATGCATAACGACAAATTCATCAGACAACACAGCAGCATCAGAAGCTGTTCACACCTTATGTTCATTGATATAAGTAGCAAGACGCTCACAAAGAGATTCTTTAAACTGTTCGAGCACAATTAAATTGCATAACTCTTCATAGGTAGTGACAGATGACGCCGAACACCAACGATTAAACTGAGTTACCAGCTCCTGCGCAAACTCAACATGAGTCTGGTTTTCCCCTAGTCTCAGATCTAAACCTCTGACGATAAACTTCAGGGACTAGCTCATATGCTTGTAACACTGCAGTTTTAACCTTTATATAACTAGTGCCATCAAGAACACTAAGCGCTAAATAAGTCTCCTGAGCCTTACCTGTCAATACGCACTGCAACAGCAAAGTGAGCTCAGAATCAGGCCAATCCCTACACTCAGCCAATCGCTCAAACAGGGAAAAAAACATTTTCTTTTTCAAAGAATTTTGGCAATAATCGTAAATTACCAGCCAGATCAAAACCAGTAAGAACATCACGTCTGGGAGGGTCAGGGTAATCACTAAGTTTACCCTCCTTGACTAACTAATCGTTGATGTTGTAATTGGAGTTTAACCATCTCCAAATCAACCTCCCGCTGTTGTCTTACTTGATCATGCTTCAACTGCAATACAAGCAATTATTTTTGTTGATCATAAGTCAAACCTCTGATTTTCCCCTGCACAACAGGATTAGGCAGAGATAAATCTTTACTCTCTCCCCCAATTATACCAGCACCTATCAAACTGACTAACAAAATAGATTGTACGCTTTCCTTAAGTTTCTTATCACTGATCTCAAATTCATAATGTTCAGCCAGCTGTAAAAGCTGTTCCCTGGCAAGACGATCCAATAATTCCTCAGATGGAATTTGAACAAAATAGTCTACAACAGATGCCATTATCACATCCAACAAAAAGAGACTTATAAACCTCACTCTCCCCCAATGTCGCACACCAAACCAGACTAAGGCAGAGCGCACCAACTGAGATAAGGCACAAATCAGGAGCTTCCCCAAATCCTACCTAACTGAACCCTAGTCTTCGTGCGGATCCGCAGTGGGTATTTAAGCACTAAAATCCGCTGGAACGGAACAAGCAACCAGCAAGCTGGAGACTTAACCGAACCATGAACGTGCTCCCGAAACAACTGCTCCAGCCACGGCTTCCACACAAAAATAACAAACTAAAACATAAAACAATCCAACGCATTCGAGAAGAACACGTCGCTTATGCCTATCTGGGGAGAAAGCTATAGCTCCAGCTAGCCCACTACTACTACCTTGCCCGTATCTCCCACTGTTGTGCTCCAAAACAACCAACCCTAGGAAAAACAGAAATCGGTCCTCTATCCGCACGGCACCCAAACAAACAAAAACAAAACAAAACCTATAACCATAACCAACACGCCATACAGGTGCGTATCTAACAAAACCAAAATAACAAGCTAACACAAATACATATACATCCCTAACCAAAGCAAATTTATATATAAAAACTGAAATACAAAAACCCAAGGTAGGTCTCCCAACAACTGATCATTTACAATTTTGGCAAAACCTTAACACACAACTTCCAAGTGATATGTAATTACCAAACAAATTCAACTCACGACTCCCGGACGAGCCCCCATTTGTCACGGCTGGCTCTTAGCCCGTGACAATCAGGGAGACCATATATTAACAAAATATATTTTATTAACTAACTTAACATAACATAAATAAAGATACTCATTGGGATGTGATCATCAGTAATCAGTTGTAGTGAGTGAATGTATTGTCAGAATGTATAAGCGTATGATATAAGGTAAGAGTATAACACAAATCAAAACCTGCTCACGGGGAGAGAGACCTCCCTTGCGCTCAAGCCAGCAGACTTTTATATCCTCTGCCTGAGACACACCGGTGGAAGCTATCAATCTGACAAGCCTCTAACTCCACCTACCACCGGTCTGAAAGGGGAAAACCCAAACCCAGCAGACGGAGCAGTCACATCACCCACAGGCTAACTTGAGTTTAAGTATATATTTGTATTGAAATTGATGGCCAGAGTCAATGGAGACACAGTCACTGATGCTGACAGGCGCAGACTCCGGCCCCACTCACCCCACTGTGCCGCACACCGGCAATCTCCCAAAACACAGAGACCCCTCCCCAAAGATTTCAATAACCAACTCTATATTTTACCTGCACTTCTGTCATTTAGAAACTGTGTGTTGTGCCCGGTTTGTAAATTTTGTACTGTATTTAGCACTTCCGTTTTGCTCATGTATCATGTAAGTCACAATGGATAACTAGGGCCTCTGGTAAGGAATAAATAATGTATTTTACAGACCGCACAGTGCATATAGTCTCCTTAATCGATCAATTGATACATATCTGAGGTGAAGTGCCTGCTACACAAACTGAATTTGTTGGACTTTTTATCAGACCGAACAAGATCAAGAAATGCGTTGCTCGGTCAAGACCCATATTTACAGCCCACTAGTGCATTGTACAGTCTTAACATTACTTCCCATCTTTTGGGAACGGGAATAATTTTACTTCCTCCTCGTGATCTTGATAATGATCTTTGGCTTGTTGACGGTGTCCACTGTGTTGTGTAGAGCCAAGCACAACAAGCACAGTGTAATTACCATTTTAATGATTTGTACGGTGGATAAAATTAACAATTTCAATACATCATCCATATTAAAATGTGTAGTACATTTTGTTTCATTTCTTGAATTCAGCTGCTTTTGTTTTTTGTTTTTTTAATAAAAGGGAAAAAAAAAGTATTCCAAAAGTAATCTAAAAGTATTCTGATTATGTTACTGACTTGGAGTAATGTATGGATTAGGTTACAGATTATTTTCAAAACAAGGCAATCAGTATTCTGTAATGGAATACTTTTTAAAAGTAACCCTCCCTACCCTGCTGGTAACATACAGTATCCTGCTGTTGTCTCTCTGTGGCGTTCAGAGCAGGCTGTTCTCAAACGACTGTGTGTGATGGAGCAGTGGAGGTACAATACACCAGTCTGCTAGAGGAACCTGCTGTACAGCAGCTCTCACCATTAGACTGACTCAAGGTTTATCAGGTTGGTCATCTATTAATATTCATCATAGTGTCCCCAATTATATGGTGCAGGACGACACTCACACTTCTGTGTCCCCAGTTGAATAGTAACCAATGACAAGAGTCCCCACTTGGATAGCACAGACCGACGCTCACACACCTGTGTGAGAGTAACTGGAGTTATAAGTCAGTAGTTTCTTTGACAACTACTAAATGAAATGTATAATTAAAAGAAAAAATCAGATTGTTTGTGTATGATATGTAATCATTGCTGCTACAATTTATTGGGTCCTTAATTCCGGAGAAACTTAACTTTACAACAACAAAGTCTCCAGTTGGATAGTAACCAATGACACAAATTCCCTCTTGGATAGCACAGGATTTTTTTTTTAAGTGACAGAAAATGTGAATAAATAATTCTATTATTTGAACTACTTCAGTAACTATAATGTTTTGAACACTACTGGATGAACAGATTTGGAGTGGAACTTATAGCACGTTATACACTCACCTAAAGGATTATTAGGAACACCTGTTCAATTTCTCATTAATGCAATTATCTAACCAACCAATCACATGGCAGTTGCTTCAATGCATTTAGGGGTGTGGTCCTGGTCAAGACAATCTCCTGAACTCCAAACTGAATGTCTGAATGGGAAAGAAAGGTGATTTAAGCAATTTTGAGCGTGGCATGGTTGTTGGTGCCAGATGGGCCAGTCTGAGTATTTCACAATCTGCTCAGTTACTGGGATTTTCACGCACAACCATTTCTAGGGTTTACAAAGAATGGTGTGAAAAGGGAAAAACATCCAGTATGCGGCAGTCCTGTGGGCGAAAATGCCTTGTTGATGCTAGAGGTCAGAGGAGAATGGGCCGACTGATTCAAGCTGATAGAAGAGCAACTTTGACTGAAATAACCACTCGTTACAACCGAGGTATGCAGCAAAGCATTAGTGAAGCCACAACACGCACAACCTTGAGGCGGATGGGCTACAACAGCAGAAGACCCCACCGGGTACCACTCATCTCCACTACAAATAGGAAAAAGAGGCTACAATTTGCACAAGCTCACCAAAATTGGACAGTTGAAGACTGGAAAAATGTTGCCTGGTCTGATGAGTCTCGATTTCTGTTGAGACATTCAGATGGTAGAGTCAGAATTTGGCGTAAACAGAATGAGAACATGGATCCATCATGCCTTGTTACCACTGTGCAGGCTGGTGGTGGTGGTGTAATGGTGTGGGGGATGTTTTCTTGGCACACTTTAGGCCCCTTAGTGCCAACTGGGCATCGTTTAAATGCCACGGCCTTCCTGAGTATTGTTTCTGACCATGTCCATCCCTTTATGACCACCATGTACCCATCCTCTGATGGCTACTCCCAGCAGGATAATGCACCATGTCACAAAGGTCGAATCATTTCAAATTGGTTTCTTGAACATGACAATGAGTTCACTGTACTAAACTGGCCCCCACAGTCACCAGATCTCAACCCAATAGAGCATCTTTGGGATGTGGTGGAACGGGAGCTTCGTGCCCTGGATGTGCATCCCACAAATCTCCATCAACTGCAAGATGCTATCCTATCAATATGGGCCAACATTTCTAAAGAATGCTTTCAGCACCTTGTTGAATCAATGCCACGTAGAATTAAGGCAGTTCTGAAGGCGAAAGCGGGTCAAACACAGTATTAGTATGGTGTTCCTAATAATCCTTTAGGTGAGTGTATATACACCAATTTATTTATTTAAGCAGTTGTGATCACCCAGGTCTGTCTGCTACTCTTTCTTAAACACAAGGGACAACCACCATTCTACCCCTGTGTAGACCTTCCACTAGCAGCAGACACTAAGGAAATGAAAAGAAAGGCTCCAACATGGCGATGGGTGAAGGAAGACACCCAGAGAACCCACTTTTGACAGACATAGCGGTATTAAAATTCCAACTGAATATTTAGCAGACACTCTTATCCAGAGCAACTTAGATTTGTACCTATTTATACAGCTGGGCATTTTACTGGAGCAATCTAAGTGAAGTACCTTGCTCAAGAGAAATAGTCGCCATTGACTGCCCAGCTGTGGTTTCTCTGTACAATGCTAACATGGGTTGGGCAGATCTAAGCAATATGCTGACACATCTGTACAAGACCCCAATGAAGGCTGAAAGATGGTATTTGCCTGTCTTTGCTATGTGCTAGATCTAGCAGTCTGTAACAGCTGGCAGGTGTACAAACATGATTTGTGGACTTCTTTCAGAAAAGGCAATTCCCATGACAGATTTCCGCCTTAGCATCAGTGATAGTTTGCGCAAGTCAGTTGGACCTCTGTCTGTCCTCAGAAAGAAACTGCTTAGTTTCATATCATACCAATTAATGCATAATCTTCAAAATGTGTTGAAAATGCACTTACTTGAAGAAGTATAGAAAGGAGTATACAGTTATGACTTCGTTATTACAATTTCGTTTTTATTCCTTCAATACACTGTTTTAACCCATCAATCAGTAATTATTTATTCCATATTATAGACATGGAGATTTTTAGTGTTAGTGTTATTTGATTGGATTTTCCACTTTTATACAGACTGTTGTTTTTTTCTTTATGCTCAAGATGTAATGTATAATAACATGACACATTTTTATTTTACTAGCATCCTTGGATTAAACAATGTGGCACTGGAAGTGATGTTTTCTATTGTATTGCCAGTTTACGTACAAATACAACTAAACCAACAAGCAGACGTTGTTTACTCTTTTTGAGCTAGGGGACACATTTGGCACCGATTTTTTTTTTAATTGCAAAATGAAAAAATGAAATATGCAATCCACCTTATTTTCTTCAGTATTTCATAAAATTAGCAAGGAAACAATCAAGCAATTCAGATTGTATTGTTAACCAAGTGGTGTTTTCAGTGCCCAAATGCTTAATAAGTGTTATTAAAAGAAAAAGTGACAGTCGACTGTCCCAACTTTCTTGGAGTGTGTTGCAGTCATCCGATTTGAAATTAATGTATATTTTCAAAAATAATTTAATTTCACAAAGTAAACCATCAAATAATGTGTTAATAATGTGTTTTCAATATAGCACAGGGTGAACTGAATTTTTAAATGACTCTTTTTGTGTGTTTTTTTGCATTTTCCATACTGTCCCAACTTTTTCGGAATTGGGATTGTATAATATCTGCCTATAAAATATCAGAAGTCTTTCTCTTCCATGTTTGTGTCTAAAGCGATTCAATGAAAACAAAGGTCATCCGATCAGTATTTCATGAAAACAATGATCAACTAGAAACATTTGATTTCCTCACTCATAATGAGATGCTGTAGTGAGTTAGTTATATTGCGTTCAGGAGCTATAATGGTATTTATTTATTCCTGCAGCATTTTTCATTGAATTTTAAGAATAAATCCTTGCAGTGTGGCCTCTGGAAAGGGGGAGGGGTTGTGTGTGTATGAGATGTAATCTGTCAATCTTAGGCTAACAACGTAAATATTGGTAGAACAGAAATGGCAACATTAAAAAAACATTAAAATATGAACAAGTAGATTTTAAAAGAGCACATTAAATATGTGTAATATAATATTAGGGCACACTGGCTACTATTGATGTGGCCTTCTGTGGCCTCTATAATGTATTAATATAACAGGTCACATTGTATGTGTACACTGATACTTGATAGTATAATATAGCGCATGTAAAAACATACATATGTATGATTGAAGTATTTTGCAGAAATGATAATGGATAGTTATCAAAAGGGAGAGGAAATGCTAAATCCAGTCTCCCCAGGCTGAGCTTCTATTGCTGGGCCTGCTGACCCCACTATATGGATAGGGCCATGCCTCCCTGTTGCTATTTATATCTCCCCTCCAGCCTTCTTTTGGATTCAGGGTGGGGTGCAATTTTCCCAGAATCCTTTGCAACCTATTGGAGTTGAGACGCACACATTCACACGACAAATCCTAGGTGCTCAATACGTCATACTGTCTCTTTCATCTCATTTGTAAACTATGGACAAATACAATGCTACTCATTTCACTCCCCATCAAAGAGACGTAATATGTGTCTGTCTGTCTGTCTGTTGTCTGTGAAAGTCTGTGTGTGTGTGTGTGTGAGTGTGTTGGTGTGTGTATGTGTGTGTTGGTGTGTCTTGATTTCTTCTCAGTCTTCACATTTGGCAGTAAACATGGTGTGTTTTAGATCTTTTTCTACTTATTCTATTCCCTTTACTGTATCTGTGGATGATTTGGCAACACTAATCCTGTCATGCCAATTAAGCTCGTTTTGAATTTGAATTTGAGAAAGAGAGGCTTAATACAGTACAGACTGCCTGGACACTGCAGATCACTGACACGGCGCTGAGAGAGAGAAGGGGGTTATAAAGTATAGACACACTGACTGACTGGACACTGCAGTGTACTGACGTTGCTTTGTCAAAATGCAACCCTGCATGCTTAATATTTTCAACAACAACAAGAACAAAATCAGGATTAAAGTATTACCTGTCTTCAGGTAAGTAGTAGACAACCAAGAAACCATGAATGTGATTAGGGAAACCAGGGATCATGGTAGTACTGCGCTAGATTTAAAATTATTGTATAAAATTCTGACCCTGGAGAGCTGCAGTCCTACATTTCTTCAATCTGCTTGGACTATATACTTGTGATTCAATGAAGACAAACTTAAAATCATATTCTCCATTTATTACGTTATTAATGGGGAAATTAAGAAACATGACAGATATAGTCCGTGACAGAAACTTGAGTCATTACTAATGTTAACAAATCGCTTATTAACCTTAGCCAACTATACATTAAAAAAAATATATAGTGTATTTAAATTGTCATATTAGATTTTGATTTTGCATAGAATTACATATAAAGTGCCACTTAAAATCTAACTTAGAAAAGCTTCTTAACAAGTCTGACTATAAGTCCTAAGAAGCAGTGTGTGGAATAATGTCAATGTATCTACTGTGAAGATGGAGGGAATTTTGGCACATGTGAAATAGGTCATTTTGAGAAAAGGGCTGATACAAAATGTAATGCACTTAAAATGTATTTTATGCAGTTTATGCCACATGCATTCATTGATTACTGATATACAACTTCTAAATTGACAAAATCTAAACAAATACACTTGTAATAGTTTTTTTTCTATGCTTGGTTTTCAGACAAGCCAAGAGTATATTAGTGTTTCCTTGTAAATTTAATTTAGTTGAGCATGAAGCACGTCTACAATGGAAATGGCCATATATGGAGTAGCTAATGATATGCTCTTCAAAACAAGCTTTTGAATGATATATGAGTCAATATGAGTTTTAAAGAGTTTTAAAAACTTCTACTTTTACATGGAAAATGCTATCAAGAACCAAAATTATGCAAAGTGCAATTGACGGACTTATCAAGGATCAAGGATATATATAAATTATTGGAGACCTATTTATACATTGTGAAACTATGGAAGTTATAGTTGCAAAATATCCCAAAACCAGAAAATTGACATATGGAAGCAAAATCACATTGTTTGCCTGTGGTGCCTCACCAAATACAGACCAAATACAGCCATTACAGCTCCTCAAACCTAAAATATGTCACGCAAAACGCATTGAAAGTGAACAGTGAACGAGTACCTCTCTGGTGTCTCTAATTTCACTGAGGAAAATGTCCATGTCTTTTGAATTTTTAAAAACAAAATAAAATGGTTGGCTATAATTTGCTCAATTGGTTCTATTGTTATGCTTTATTGTTACTGGGTTTATTATTGGTTTATTTGATGGATTTCTTTGTTGCTAAGCGCACGCCGCCTGAGCACATTTGCACATAGACTGACCCGCATGTCATCTTGCTGATTGCCCTTACCTGCACCCCTACCTCTCTGTTAGTACTTAAACACAGTGACACAATCAGTCAGAGCACAACCTATACTGAGCAGCAGATGCAGGGCTGGAGGGAAGTCACGGCAGAGACAGTGAACACAGGAAGAACGGCGAAGAGCTGCCTGATTAATTTATTCACAACACTTCACATGGAATACATTTCAATATTTAGAGAATGTAGTTTGGTAACATCTAAACTGGAAAACATTAAACTTGTAAAAAAAAAAAAATCATTACATGCACATCCCACAGATGCTCAATTGGATTGAGATCTGGGGAATTTGGAGGCCAAGTCAACACCTTGAACTCGTGATTCATCAGACCAGGCCACCTTCTTCCATTGCTCCGTGGTCCAGTTCTGATGCTCACGTGCCCATTGTAGGCGCTTTCGGCAGTGGACAGGGGTCAACATGGGCACCCTGACTGGTCAAACTTGCAAAACATGGTGATTCATATAGTGCTTTTGAATGTTATATCTCAAATAAGTATTTAAAAAAACTTTATTTTCCTTTTCAGCTGCAACTGAAATTTTCACTTGCCACCAAATCACAGATTGGTTCTGTAATGGGAAAATAGCTGAACTTAGGTATGCAATAAAGCAGGGGTGGCTAACCTTGGTCCTGGAGAGCCGCAGGGTCTACGGGCTTTTGTTCTATCCAGATCATGAACTGCTTAATTGAACCAATTGTGTGTCTTAATTAGGCAAAATGTCCCTGTGTTCAAGGTATCCAATGACTGGTAGCTAAGACTCTCCAGGACCAGGGTAAGCCACCCCTGCAATAAAGAAAAACACACACAAAAATACACAAGGCTTTAATGATACTAACTGATACTGGTACTGGGCCTACAAGTCATAAACTGCGTGGTAGTTCTACTTCTGGTTTAGGTTTCCCCTGTATTTTATTTAGATGTTTAATTTCGAAAACACATGAAACATCCCTTATTGAAGTTTTGCCTGTTGATTTTATTGTTATGTATTTTCACTTTTACCATTGATTTACCTTACTTTTACCATGGTTTCCTACGGTTTTAAATAATTTTACGATATCTTTAAATATTTCAATATGTCTGTTTGGCAACCTACAGGGCCAAACTGCCAGTTAGAGATACCTTCAAATATTTAAAGGTATCTCTAAATGATGATTCGGCTTGCCGTAAGAAATAGTGTTAATTTACAGTAGTGTTATTGTATCTATGGTGATAATGTAGATGTGAATATCCGAGAAATATTAGGGGATGAAAGTAATGTTTTTTTAAGTAATTCAGTGAAACTCCAACTCTGTTTATAACAAGATTGTAATCAAGATTTGTGTGTACACTTTTGCAGTCGCTCAGATGAGGGCTCAAACTGATAACTGATCAATAAAGTTTTATAAATTTATAAAATGGGTGCATTTTATTT
This sequence comes from Amia ocellicauda, assembly GCF_036373705.1. Classification (NCBI taxonomy): domain Eukaryota; kingdom Metazoa; phylum Chordata; class Actinopteri; order Amiiformes; family Amiidae; genus Amia; species Amia ocellicauda. The sequence continues at coordinate 27,670,692 of NC_089863.1, forward strand.
ATTGTACTGCTGTATCAGTCCACAAAACTTTGCAAACTGTTATTGCATGTGAAGTGATCAATTTGTATTCCTGCATCATGTTTAAATATGTAAATTCACATTTTTCCATATATTAGTAAATACATTACCAACACAAGACTTTAATTATGTCATACATTTATTGAAATATATATTTCCAAATGTTATTAATGAGTGTGTGTGTGTATACACTCACCTAAAGGATTATTAGGAACACCATACTAATACTGTGTTTGACCCCCTTTCGCCTTCAGAACTGCCTTAATTCTACGTGGCATTGATTCAACAAGGTGCTGAAAGCATTCTTTAGAAATGTTGGCCCATATTGATAGGATAGCATCTTGCAGTTGATGGAGATTTGTGGGATGCACATCCAGGGCACGAAGCTCCCGTTCCACCACATCCCAAAGATGCTCTATTGGGTTGAGATCTGGTGACTGTGGGGGCCAGTTTAGTACAGTGAACTCATTGTCATGTTCAAGAAACCAATTTGAAATGATTCGACCTTTGTGACATGGTGCATTATCCTGCTGGAAGTAGCCATCAGAGGATGGGTACATTGTGGTCATAAAGGGATGGACATGGTCAGAAACAATGCTCAGGTAGGCCGTGGCATTTAAACGATGCCCAATTGGCACTAAGGGGCCTAAAGTGTGCCAAGAAAACATCCCCCACACCATTACACCACCACCACCAGCCTGCACAGTGGTAACAAGGCATGATGGATCCATGTTCTCATTCTGTTTACGCCAAATTCTGACTCTACCATCTGAATGTCTCAACAGAAATCGAGACTCATCAGACCAGACAACATTTTTCCAGTCTTTAACTGTCCAATTTTGGTGAGCTTGTGCAAATTGTAGCCTCTTTTTCCTATTTGTAGTGGAGATGAGTGGTACCCGGTGGGGTCTTCTGCTGTTGTAGCCTATCCGCCTCAAGGTTGTGCGTGTTGTGGCTTCACAAATGCTTTGCTGCATACCTCGGTTGTAACGAGTGGTTATTTCAGTCAAAGTTGCTCTTCTATCAGCTTGAATCAGTCGGCCCATTCTCCTCTGACCTCTAGCATCAACCAGGCATTTTCGCCCACAGGACTGCCGCATACTGGATGTTTTTCCCTTTTCACACCATTCTTTGTAAACCCTAGAAATGGTTGTGCGTGAAAATCCCAGTAACTGAGCAGATTGTGAAATACTCAGACCGGCCCGTCTGGCACCAACAACCATGCCATGCTCAAAATTGCTTAAATCACCTTTCTTTCCCATTCAGACATTCAGTTTGGAGTTCAGGAGATTGTCTTGACCAGGACCACACCCCTAAATGCATTGAAGCAACTGCCATGTGATTGGTTGGTTAGATAATTGCATTAATGAGAAATTGAACAGGTGTTCCTAATAATCCTTTAGGTGAGTGTATATAATAACATGTATTAAACTTGACATGATACCATGTATTCATACTAGATAATAAATACATTTTAAACGTATGGTTCATAAGTGGTTAATATAATATAAATATAAGGTAAAAGTATGAACACATGCAATATACCATGTATTCATACTATATAATAACTACATTTTAAATGTATGTTTGTAAAGTTCTTAGTGAACCCAGCTGCAGAGCGACAAGGCAGGTCAGGCTAGTAGGAGGTCAAGGGCCAGAGAACAGTACAATGTTACAATGTAGGCAAAAGTGGTGAAATCCTGAAAAACTGATGGAGGTAATTTTATAATTAAAATATTCCTTAAAACAAAATGTTTTACTACAATGATAGAATGGACCAAAATAGTCACAGATACTATAATTATTATTTGTAATCTTGTTCTCTCTCTTTCTCTCTCTCTCTCTCTGTCTCTCTCCCTCTCCTATTGTCCACTGTGTTCATCATCTTTCTCTATCTCATTATTATTATTATTATTATTATTATTATTATTATTATTATTATTATTATTATTATTAATTATTATTATTAGGGTGCTGCATGGTAGCACAATGGTTAACAGTCATAGCCCCTTGGGGACTGCTTGTGTGGAGTTAACATGTGTAGCGTAAGGTACACTTATACATTTCAATTAAAGAAGTGAATTTATAGTATCACCTTATCACGAATCCTGGAATCTTGTAGAACTCAATTTCTTTAATAATTGGACGCAGACACCAATTCCAAAGATATAAATTGTCAAATTTATTCAAAAACAAAGACTAAATGTAGCACTACACTAATTATACAAAAGGGAAAAACTAATTAAAATTCAACTCTAGATCAGCAAATCAAAGACAAATCACTTCCGTGACCAAATCATGACCATGGGATTGCATGTGATAACACACAAATCGTTCAACAAAAAAGGTTATAAACACATTGACAACAATACCGGTTAGTAAGACAAAGGTGAGTCTCTCATTAGTATTGTTAGTCAGACATTGAATAACTACGCAGGTTAGTATTTATGTCAGGTAACTTCTCGTTATATATATATATATCAGTCTCATTTACGTTTAGGTGCCGAGAAAGATCCTATCATTACTTGTTACCACAATTTCCCTTAACTGATTATTATTCAATGATTAAGGATAGGCAGGGCCACCAATAATCTAATGTCTATTAACGTGTGTCAGTTTCAGACTAAACAGTTAAACAGGAATGAGAAGATATTTCTCGGCGTTGACAGATTTTATTTCTAAAATTATCAACAAAACAGTTTAATGCAACACACATTTATATTTAAGAAAACTAAATGATATTACACATTCTAGAGTTATGAATCACAGATTAACATTTCTAATTGATTTCTCAAATGTCATGAATCATGAACTCCAAACTGTTAAACTTATCTGAACTTCGTCGCAGAGAGGCCTCTCTGGCTTCGGGCTCAGATAACAGCACACGGCACGAGGTCCGTGTGGTTGGGAACAAAGGCAGTCCGGTTCGGCTTTGTCCAAGAACTTCCACTCAGTCGATGCACCTGGAAGTTGGGGTTTCGCGAATGTAGAGTCTTTTCCAAACAGATTTTCCACTGGTTTGAAGGCTCCAAGGTTGTGCACAAAATCTTCTTGGCAAGCAGGGTCTCTCACCGTACTTATTTGAAGACAAAGTCTTTGAGGAAAGCAGGGCCCTGTTCGTTCCAAGGGTCGAGTTTCTTAAGACTCAAATAGCTATTTAAATGACTGACACTTTCGTATACAGTCGACTTAGTCAATTGTCCAGCTGTAAAACTCCACTGATCAGGTGGGTACAGGTGGGCAGCGCAGTCTGTAAAGTTCTTTATTTAATAAAGTCCTTTAAAAGAATTATTCGTACGGCTCAATCTCCTTCTCCCAGTTTAACTCTTCTGTTGCCGGCAAAGGTTTCTGGTTCCAGTTCGGGCAACAGAGCTACAGGTTGAGCTGTGGCACCGAGTTTCTGGTTCAGGTGAGAGAGAGAGAGAAAGAGACTGTGCGCTGTTCTTTATACGCCTGTCAGATCAATAGGTGATTGGTTCTTGAGTTTTTGAGATTGGATTTTGGTTTCAACCCCCAGTGTTCTATTGGAGGGGGGCTTGATTTATGACTGATGTCAATCCATGCCATCTTTTGGAAATGCCGTTTTGGCCCGGGTTCATAGCTCTGTGTCGGGATTTCGGGTCTCTTCTATTTCAAAGAGTTTTTATTACCTACAGGCCCCCTTCTCCAGACATCTCACAGCAGGAATCCAAACTATTTGGCCTATTCTCGGTGCCATCCTCCCAGACTGTCACTTTGATATAAACCAGTCCCACGCTTTAAGGAAATCTGATAATTTTGGGGGGAGAGGTCTTCTTTGGATCAGTGCTTCAGCTCAGAGCTAAAATGCTCTTATCAAAATAACCCATCATAATGCTACACATGTTTTCCCCAATCTGCAGTCGGATTTTTCCTTGTTCTCAGATTTCCTGCCACAACAGGCTGCTTAGGTTGATTGGCTGCTCCTGTAGTCATGTGAGTGCGGTGTGTGTGTGTCTGTGAAGCCCTGTGAGGAACTGGGGTCCTGTGCCTTGCACCCTGTGCAATATTTTTGGACTCCATGTTGTGCTCGGATTGTTTCTAATTGAGATTAACCTCCCTCTTGTCTAGACTCCCTCTTGTTGGCTCATACTGGACCCCAACATAGTATACAGATACCTGTCTCTGTCTGAGGGGAACAGAAAGGTGAAACGGACAGTAAGGGAGCAGCAAGGTCTTGATCACCCAGAGAGATGTGACGGCTGTGCCCAAGTGCTGTGCACAGAGGGCCTCACTGGCCGCTGCTTCCAGGAGGCTGAGTGGAGTGGAAAGTGGGCTGCTATAGGAGTTGCATATAATCAGCAGGAAAGGAAACGGTGATATCTGTGGGCTTGGGCACAGTGACAAGTCCTGGAGTTTGACCTGTGTGGCTACCAGTTGCACAGCTCTGCACAATAACAGTAAGACTGTCATAGATGTCTACCCCTCCCAAAGAGTAGGTGTGTATCTGGACTGGCCAGCTGGAAATGTGTCATTTCACAGCGTCTTCTCTGACACACTGACCCCCTGCACACCTTCCACAGCAAATTCAATGAGCCCCTCTGTGCAGTGCTATGGGTTGACTCTACTGTGTCTGTGTGCTAGCTGGGGTGGTCTGGCGTGTCCTGCTAAGAAACCTGTCTGGAGCTCCTGTCTGTCCTATAAGCACAACCTGATGTTGCTGTGTAGCTGTTGTTCTTGGAAAAATATGGCCTGGACCTCACCCAGGGACAGTTCTGGACTTTGACCCAGACTGGCCACCACAACAGGCCTGCGGATCCTCCAGCGCCCCACGCCGCTGACCACACACTTCCCACAGCAGCCCCTGATAGCACCTCGGAGCTTCATCTCAGCTAGTGTGTGTGCATACATGTAAGAGCACTACTATACCGGGGATTCATATGGGAAAACACGTTACTTATTCCAATGGTTTATTTTTTATGTATTTATTTTCTTCCTGAAATATCGCAACATTTTAAGAGGAAACGAGATGAAATAACATCTTCCCCAAATTTACTTAAACCTTTAAATCTTATTCAAAGACACCAACATAAAAGTAAATCTTTAATATTTGTGGTTCAGTGAACACCAGTATTGAACCTTGCAGATTGTTGCAAAAACTTTACGGGATTGTTTGTAGCTTAGAATCGGCTGCTTCATTGGTTTAGTGCGTCTTTTTTTCATCCGTCATCCACAATTTGTGCATCGACTTTGCTCCCTTTCTCTTGGGATTGTGCTATCTAGGCGGTCGATCCGTAGGTTGTCCCTATTATAATTTATGCATGAAATTCGGACAGAAATGGCTGTAGATCTGTCGCTATTTGGACCTGGAAGTTTGATTAATCTCTCCTGATTTCAGGAAAAGCTGTAAAAAAAGAACTTGTCTTAAAAAAATCATGTTGAGGAGATTAAGCGCGTCATTCTGCCCTTCCTGCACGAGTGAGTGTCTTAGTCAGACAGTGTTTGTGACTTTTTGTGTGCCTCTTTATATTAACGTCCTCCCTCTGTCTGTGGCTAGAGAGAGCTAATGTGTGTGTCTGTCTGCTATCATTGTGTTCATGCTTCTGTCTGTCTGTTTATAATTTATGCATGAAATTCGGACAGAAATGGCTGTAGATCTGTCGCTATTTGGACCTGGAAGTTTGATTAATCTCTCCTGATTTCAGGAAAAGCTGTAAAAAAAGAACTTGTCTTAAAAAAATCATTAAGCAGTTCTGAACAGCCACACTTTGATGAGCAGGTCCCAGTGTGTTGAGTTTAGTGATTGGAGTTTGGTATATTGAACGGCAGCACTTTCTACACGAACACACCAGGTATCACTGGTGGAGGCGGTGCTTTATGAACACAAATGTGTGCTGGGTGTGCGCCTGAGTATGATGTCATGTAGCGTCATTACATCATACTAGAAGCCAGAAAGCAGGGCAGTAATGGAATGTTGTGCGTAGGGATTCTCAGTGGATCTGTAATTGAGAGAGAGAGACACGCAAACTGATCAGAGAGACACGCAAATTGATCAGAGAGACAGAAATTGCTGCGAGAGAGAGAGACACATTGCTAAGAGAAAGACACGCAAATTGCTATTGTACTGTGGAGAACATGCGTTGTCTCACCAATGGAAACAGTTACAGGCACCGACGAGGCCAACGTGAGTATTACTCGTCGAAAGGTTTATTTTTCTTTCTCGATTTTGAGTTACTGAATAATAAATCGTGTGGGGGGGGGGGGGACTCCGACAAGGGCGCAAGACAGAGAGAGTGTCAAAATCCCCAAATTGTGTCACACGTGACTGAAGGCGCTGTGATCCCAAGAGGACAGGATGAGCACCGACCAGATCAACTGTCCACCCGACAGACACACACACACTCACACACATACACACTCACACACACACACACACACACACACACACTCATGGTGGGTGTGTTGCTCGGTCGTGAAAATTTGAAGATCCTTTGTTTTGCTGCTGGGAATTTCAGCTGCCCCCTTATGCCTCTCTTCCTCTTCCAGTATGGTAGATACTGAACGCACCTTATTACACATTATTGCCCATTATACTGACTCAGTCTCTCTCTCCCTCCAGAGTACGATGACCCCAAGGTCACAAGCAGGAAGGCTGGGGGTCAGCAGGGGCACCGGGGGGGCTCAGGGGAGCTGGTACCTAGGACCTGCAAGGACAGCGGCCGGGGAGGCGGTGGCAAAGCAATGGGGCACTGCCCTGGCACAGGGGGGCCCCCCAAAAAGAGCTGGTTCAGAATCATGGTGAGTAGAGCAGAGCAGAGCAGTGCAAGTCATTGTGTGGCGGTGTGGGTGACACTGTGTGTGTGTGATGCTGTTTACACTCTGTGCTGCTGTCTCCGGCTACAGATCCCCAAAGCGAAGAACTACGACAGGACGTGGCTGCTCTCTGCCCTGCAGGGCGTCTGCACGGTGCCCTTCACCCCTGTACAGGTGCGTCTCGCTCTCTCTGCCTGTGTTTGTATCTGTGACCCAGGACAGCACAGCGACTGAAACTGGCAGCTTTAAAATGTGTGTGTGAGGGACAGTGTACTGACCTCCCTCCCTCTCTCTTCAGTATCGCAACAGGGGGAGTAAGATTGTGTTCTATGTAGAGGGAGCCACCACAGCCAACGCGCTGGCCAAAGTGTCCGAGAGCTTCACCGACACCGAGGGGAACAAGGTGAGCAGAGCTGTCTGTGGTTGTGTGTCTGTCTGTGGGTTAATCGTAATGGTTAATGAGCTCAGGGGTGTGACCGCTCTGTTGCCCCGCCTCCCCGCAGGTGTCCATCATCATGAACCCCTCCCTCCCGGTGAACAAGCCCAGGCCCACAGTGCTTGAAGCCCAAACGCCAGCCGCAGCCCCGGCCTGCGAGGTGAGTGACAACCCCCCCTTCCATGCCCCCCATAAAGATTACAGCTGATGTCCCAGAGTGAGAACAGGTCCGCCTAACACACTCTCTCTCTCCCTCTCTCTGCAGGTCAGTCACTCTGTTGAGGAGATTAAGCGCGTCATTCTGCCCTTCCTGCACGAGTGAGTGTCTTAGTCAGACAGTGTTTGTGACTTTTTGTGTGCCTCTTTATATTAACGTCCTCCCTCTGTCTGTGGCTAGAGAGAGCTAATGTGTGTGTCTGTCTGCTATCATTGTGTTCATGCTTCTGTCTGTCTGTTTGTCTGTCAGCTACTACAGTGTGTATGATTCAGGGGACAGACGGCCACTCCACGAGGCGTATCACGACAGTGCCTCCTTCACCCTCAACATGCCCTTGACCTTCAGGTACCACAAGAGTGTGTGTGTGTGTGTGAGTGTGTGTGTGTATGTATGTGTTTGTATGTGTGTATTGGTGAGTGTGAGTGTGTGTGTGTTGGTGTGTCTTGATTTCTTCTCAGTCTTCACATTTGGCAGTACATGGCGTGTTGCTCTGTTGTGAATATTTGAAGATCCTTTGTGTTGCTCCTGCTAATAGTACAGGGAATTGCAGTATATGTGTGTCTGTCAGTCAGTTCACTCTGGTCAGTGTGTGACAGTGCTGACCCCTCTCTCTCCAGCTCTCTTGTGCACAGTCTGGGAAGTGACCATGACAGGGAGCTGAAAGACCCCAGTGAGTGTGATCGTAACGGAACACAGAAAGAGCACTGAACACACACACACACACACACACACACACACGTGTTTGTTTTTCTATCCTTGTGGGGACTTTCCATAGACATAATGATTTTTGTACTGTACAAACTATAGATTCTATCCCCTAACCCTAACCATACCCCTAAACCTAACCCTCACAAAAAACTTTCTACATTTTTACATTTTAGTATGTTAAGCCATTTGACTCATGGGGACTCTAGACAAAGTCCCCACATTTCACATTTATGGCATAATAACCTTATACCAGTTTGTAACCATAAAAAAGTCCCCATATATGACAAAAAACCTGTACACACACACACACACACACACACACACACACACACACACAGGCACTGAAGACACGCACAACGAGACACTGAACAAACACACTGTAACAATATCAACCACACCAATCCAGGAATATACACTACACTAGAAGTGGAAACTGTATATATATATATATATATATATATATAAAAAAAATTGTAGCCGCCCTCTCACTTATTAATTATTTAGACCAGACTTTTATATTATTAAAATGTATTTTTATTGAATCACTCACAACGCGTTTCGACACTACTGTGTCTTCATCAGGTAGTGTCAAAACAGTAGTGTCGATATATGAATTTTCTTTATATATTTTTGCTTTATTTGGGCCAGCACCTCATAGAAGTGAAGACGCTGTAGTGCACGGATGTTTTTAAGTTATATTCCTATATATACACAGTAATATGGACACAGTACAAAGTCACAGGACAGATGTATGTAATAGAATAGACAGTTCATATGTCAGCATTCCAGATAATACACAGCATTTGGCGGCTTGCAAATGTACAATACAAGCTGATCTGATGCACTACAAGCCATCGATAGTGCGAATGGTGGCTATTGTATATGTATTGTACTGTGTTGTGTGTGCAGTGTGATGGACTCCTGTGCGCCCCTCTAACCTGTGCCCCCTGCCCCTCCAGCTACAGCCCCGTGGTTCCAGCTACTGAAGCCCACACGCCAGAGAGCGACGGCCTTCCTTAACGAGCTGCCCAATACGCAGCACGACACCAGCTCCTTCGTGGTGGACGTCCATGCCTACACTGTGAGTGCCCACTGAACCGCATGCGTCTGTCTGTCTCTCTCTCTCTGGGTGTCATAGTGTGTGTAAGATAGAGAGGGAGTGTTTCAATGATTGATGTATTGATCAGCTGATTGATTGATTGATTGACAGGTGTATCTCTCTCTTCCAGAACACATTACAGTCCTTCACCGTCAGTGGAGTGTTTAAAGAAGGTGAGTGGGGCTGGACTGAGGGCGCGGCGGGACAGTATAGTGCTGAGCTAGACTACAGGAAATTATAGTGGACTATACAGTCTGAGGTCTCTTCTATTCTGCAGTGACTGGTACTAACTCTCCCTCTCCTCTTCTCTACCTCTCTCAGTGGACGGGGAGTGTCAGGACACTGTGAATGCATTCTCTCGCAAGTTCATCACTATCGCTGCAGCAAATGCTGGGTAAGAGCTCCACTCATCCCTCCATCTCTGCCCCTCATCCCTCCATCCTTCTCTCCAGGCTGTGCATAGTGAGTGATGAGCCCTCTCCGTCTTTCTCCCAGGCTCTGTATTCTGAGAGACATTGGAGGAGATCAAACGGGCGTTCGTTACGACCAGGCTCAGGCCGTCCAGCAGCCCCATGCTCACGCTGACCGCTGCCCAGCAAGAGATGCGCTCCATCTTCTGCCTGCAGTCCGGCATGAACCCGGAGTGGTCACAGAAGTGCGTAGTGCTGAAGCTGACTGCCGACCACACTGACCACTGCTCCACATTGATGTGCACACTAGTGTGTTCACAGCAGTGTGTGTTGATATATGCAGTAGTGTGTGTCCTGATGTGTCTTGTGTCTTGTTAACAGTAGTGTTTGTGTTGCAGGTGTCTGCAGGAGAACGAGTGGGATTTCGACAGAGCCGCACAGATCTTCAGCCAGTTCCAGGTCAGTCTCTCTTTTACACCCTCTCTCTTTTTCTCTCCCACGCTCTGTCTCTGTCTCTCCCTCTTGCTCACTCTCTCTCTCTCTCTCTCTCTCCCTCTTCCCCTTCAGGCTCAAGGGAAGATCCCAGACGTGGCTTTCGACATAAACATAAAAAAATTATTAATCAAGACTGTGTCTGCCGTGATCCTTCCACCGAACTCACGCTGCAGCCCCTCGTGGCTCTCTGGGCGTCTATATCACACTCAGCAGTGTGTGTGTGAAGTGGTTTCATGAATTCTCAGGATACACAGATGACGAAGTAACAAGTTTATCACAAAATAATAAATACAGGTGAACCCGGAGCCCTCCTCTCACACAAAGTGAAGAGAAGAACTCAGGATGGGAGCTGGAGAAGCCTTGTTGTATCTTCACATCTTCATACCTGGGCTGGAGTTGAATGACTTTGCTGGGATTCTTGGTCTTGGGTGTTTTGTGTTGACTGTTTTAAGTGCAGTATTATTACTATTATTTGATTATTTGAGTTCTCCTCAGGAGACAGCTGACCTTTGTGAAGAGCAGTTCTCTCATGGTCTCCACTTCATCACTGCAATACCAATCCATTTTAAAGTGTGAGTCCAGGCATGTGGCCAACTGAAAGCATTTCATTGCTTCATACTTTGAAAGCCAAATCTCCAGGGCAAGCTTCATGGTCTCCACCATTTTGTTGTCTGACATTTCCGCTTTGGTTTCAATGGCATGGAAAAGACCTCAAACACATGTAATAAAATAATCAATCACCTCAATCAGTAGATCCAATATAATGTAGATAAGACAATACTGTAATATAACTCTATGCCACAAGAAGGTGCCCAATCACACGAAATGCTTATACTACTACTACTAATAATAATAATAATAATAATAATAATAATAATAATGATAATGATAATGATAATAGAGAGAAAGTTATATAGAGAGCGTACTTCCTAAGTCTTGATTATCACTTGTTAGTGATTCGACATTATATTTTTTACAATTAAAAATGACCACCCAAAGCTGAACTGATTTAATTGGATAAATTGGGTCTTATAAAGCAGGAAACTGTAAGTGAGAATTAGGGTTCTAGTTTTTGACAGATGCACTTGGACATAAGTAGTATGTATTTATTAGAAGACTGAGAGCACTGTCTTACAATTGGCACAAAATGTATATGATGCATATTACAATAAGTCCCAAAAATACACTGTATAACATATTTGCCATCCTAATGTTCATTCCTGCCAATCTACTCTCTTGTTGGTGGTTTTGTGTGCAATTTAGCTTTTCGAAGTGACAAGTCACATTGTATAAGCTCCCACAAAGCCGGCCTCACCATCTACATTTGTATTGGATTAAAAAGTATTCAGAATAGCACAATTTGAGATTGATTGTAATTCACACAGGGAAGGTAGTTAATATGATTAGGTGCTGTGAAATATTGGGCAACAATTGGAATTTGACACCAACACCCCTCTACACCTCTATCTATCTCCGTCTCTCTCTCACACACACACACACATGCACACAAAACACACACGCACACACACAACACACACACATTAAATTGGCATAATCTTGCTTTACAAGTAAAACTATTTTATTATTATTATTTTTTATTTCAATTGAGCATTAGGTTACTGTGACAACTTCAATACATCACAAAACATTTTCAAATACTCAGCTCAGTGCATTGAATCCCACACAAACCTATTCACATGTAGTGTCCAGTAAAGCACACTTTTGCAAAGCTGAAGGTTGTGAACACAATGGAGCCCTCTTCTCCAAGTCTTTATCAAGAAGAGTAAGATAATCATAAACCACTGACAGACAGTGTAGCCCCAGCGAGTTACAATGGCCGACATTCCCCCCATTGTGCAACATGAATAGCTGGCTAACGGGGTTACCTCAAGCTCTGCAGATATATCAGACCCACTATACACTTAGTGCTTCAACTCTTTTCACATAGCACATACAATTAATTACTTTTAAGCACATTTGTAATGTTAATTTCTTTTAAAAGGAAATACTGGTTCCCTCAGCAGCTATCACCCAAATGGAGACCTTGGAAGGAGACATCTGAATATATAGGATGAATTCTCTTATGGTATTGTGTATAAGAAAAACAAGCATATTGTTGTGATCTGGGACTGCGTGTGTCTGTCTGTCGGTTTTGAGTGTTGAGGGCAGTGTTGCCAGATGCTTTAAACCTCTAGATTTGGACCTAAACCATCTAAATATTTGTTTTTACAATATTGACATGAAATGATGGAAAACAACAGGTGTTGAGTGTTAATATGCAGTCATATGCAAATGAGCAGAATGCTGTGTAAACATAAATAATCTGCAGTGTATAAAGTAAATATATATACAAATTCATTCAAAAACAAAGACTAAATGTAGCACTAAACTAATTATACAAAAGGGAAAAACTAATTAAAATTCAACTCTAGATCAACAAATCAAATCCGTGACCAAATCAAAGACCATGGGATCGCATATGATAACACACAAATCGTTAAACAAAAAAGGTTATAAACACATTGACTACAATACCGATTAGTAAGACGAAGGTGAGTCTCTCATTAGTATTGTTAGTCAGACATTAAATAACTACGCAGGTTAGTATTTATGTCAGGTAACTTCTCGTTATATATATATCAGTCTCATTTACGTTTAGGTGCAGAGAAGGATCCTATCATTACTTGTTACCACAATTTCCCTTAACTGATTATTATTCAATGATTAAGGATAGGCAGGGCCACCAATAATCTAATGTCTATTAACGTGTGTCAGTTTCAGACTAAACAGTTAAACAGGAATGAGAAGATATTTCTCGGCGTTGACAGATTTTATTTCTAAAATTATCAACAAAACAGTTTAATGCAACACACATTTATATTTAAGAAAACTAAATGATATTACACATTCTAGAGTTATGAATCACAGATTAACATTTCTAATTGATTTCTCAAATGTCATGAATCATTAACTCCAAACTGTTAAACTTATCTGAACTTCGTCGCAGAGAGGCCTCTCTGGCTTCGGGCTCAGATAACAGCACACGGCACGAGGTCCGTGTGGTTTGGAACAAAGGCAGTCCGGTTCGGCTTTGTCCAAGAACTTCCACTCAGTCGATGCACCTGGAAGTTGGGGTTTCGCGAATGTAGAGTCTTTTCCAAACAGATTTTCCACTGGTTTGAAGGCTCCAAGGTTGTGCACAAAATCTTCTTGGCAAGCAGGGTCTCTCACCGTACTTATTTGAAGACAAAGTCTTTGAGGAAAGCAGGGCCCTGTTCGTTCCAAGGGTCGAGTTTCTTAAGACTCAAATAGCTATTTAAATGACTGACACTTTCGTATACAGTTGACTTAGTCAATTGTCCAGCTGTAAAACTCCACTGATCAGGTGGGCACAGGCGGGCAGCGCAGTCTGTAAAGTTCTTTATTTAATAAAGTCCTTTAAAAGAATTCTTCGTACGGCTCAATCTCCTTCTCCCAGTTTAACTCTTCTGTTGCCGGCAAAGACTTGGTTGGTTTCTGGTTCCGGTTCTGGCAACAGAGCTACAGGTTGAGCTGTGGCAGCGAGTTTCTGGTTCAGGTGAGAGAGAGAGAGAGACTGACTGTCCGCTGTTCCTTATAGTCTGTCAGATCAACAGGTGATTGGTCCCTGAGTTCTTGAGATTGGATTTCGGTTTCAGCCCCCAGTGTCCTATTGGAGGGGGGCTTGATTTATGACTGATGTCAATCCATGCCATCTTTTGGAAATGCCGGTTGGCCCGGGTTCGTAGCTCTATGTCGGGATTTCGGCTCTCGTCCACTTCAAAGAGTTTTTATCACCTACAGGCCCCTTTCTCCAGACATCTCATAGCAGAATTCCAAACTATTTGGCCTCTTCTTGGTGCCATCCTCCCCAAAACTGTCACTTTGATGCAAACCAGTTCCAAGCTGATGAGCTAAGGGAATCTGATAACTTTGGGGGGGAGAGGTCTTCTTTAGATCAGTGTTTCAGCTCAGAGCCCAAATGCTCTTATCCAAATACACCCAACATAACGCTACAGCATGGTCAAGTAGATATTTTTTCCAGGCACAGCATTGAACTTTACTAACCTTACAAAATGCCTGGAATTGCTCTCCTAGGATAGCTTGCCTGAAATTAATAAAAATAAAAATAATCATGAACTGCAAGTACATACATAATATGCAGTGTCTATTCTCAAGAAGCTCTGCATAGCCTTTATAGAACGCTATCCCCTGTAGAATGATCAAATCGGTTTCGGTTCAAACTAGGCTTACTTTAAAGGAGTGTAATCCACCTACACTGCTGTGAATTGGTCTTCATCACCCCAGTTTACTTAAAAGCTAATTATAATTAAGACCATTGACAGAATTTGCTAGACGAGGGCTTTTGGTCCTCCGACAGCTAATAATAAACCTCCTGACCAGGTACTGTATTGCGTTTGCCTGACAGTTAACTAGTCCACCTTGTATTGCTCTCTGCATCTCTGGGCTTCATGTCGTTAATATTGTTTGACTTGTAATTATTACACATTGGATTTTGATAGATGGAATCCTTGTAGTAATAATAATAGAGAGAAGACTAATACAATATAGACCACTAAGGTATTTGTGGACAGTAATCGAGTATGATTAAATACAGAATTCAGTAGTTTGTGTAATGTATCAACCCATGTAGTTCAACAGAGCTGCTTATACACACACACACACACACACACAACAGAACAATGCTGACTGTTTCTTCATTTTCCTTCTCTCTCTGGAAAGCACAAGCCCAGAAACAGATTGTATTTCCCCTTAATCTGTGATGCACTATTTCTAACAAGAACCCCAGGCGTTCATGCATATAAACACCCACAGTGCCCATTATAGGCTATGTGTGCCCAGGATACAGTATAATAACACATTGCAAGTAGATTTGAGTGCACCATTAGAGCAATGAGACAGCAGGGGCTTTTAGTTGAATAGTATATCTAGTGACATTCCTTGCAGGAGTTTGTAGTAGAATAATGACTAAAGTCACTGTAATCAGCAGAAGTCAAATCTGATCACCCATCTATTTGTATCAAAGCTCTGGGGAATTTATCTTTTTCACATCAGCTGCCAACTGACCATATTTCACACATATGACCCTAAGGTTGATGAAGTACAAGTGTCTATGGCAGCCTTTTGCAAAGGTCTATTTGTCCTGACTGTTGCACCAATCTGCATTTTAATAAAATCAGATTGTTTTTCCCTCTTTTTCAGAGCTTTATATTGTTACAATTGATTGATTGATTGATTTAAAACAGCAAAACAATGCACAGGGATGGCCTAGGAAGATATCCATTGAAAAGTGTAAACCGAATAAAAATAGAAAAAGTTGAAAATCGTGCAACTGGGTTGAGGGACAAATTACTGCCTTGAACAGCGGGATGATTGGGAAGACCGCAGCAGTGGCTAGTATTGACAGAGACATTATAGAATATTTGGAAATGCACAGTTCCCTGGAAAATAGGATTTGCCCACAGCTAAAGATTATGATTGAAAGCTTTGCATAGTATTGTGATCTGAATATCGGCATCACATTAACCACGACCTATAACAGCATGTGAACAGCCAGTCCTAAACCAGATATATTACTACACCACTTTGAATATAAAAACACTTTTTGCTGGTGATTTTAGAAAGAAAGATAAAACATAGTAAGGTCTACAACCAGCAACTGGTGAGGGATGCCCTTGCAACCAGTTCAGCTACATCCATTTACAACATGGACAGTATCAGTGTCACGATGTGCGGGACACGGGAACAGGGGGACCCAGCTGTGGTGCGTTGTGGAGGTTGTCAGTCAGGCGTGGGTCAAATACCGGCAGGACGGGGCAATCAAAGGCTGGGCAAAAGGGGTCATCATGGTCACAATCAAGGGTCGGGGGGTCAGGCGATCAGTCAAAGAGAGTCAGAGGTTGAAGTCGAGGGTCAAAGAAAGGGGTCAAGGTTTCAAGGTATAAACAAGGCACAAGCAAAACACTGCTTGTAGTACAACAAAACTTTACGAAGTCTGAGAGTTAGTGAAGGGTACATTTGTGGAGCAGAAAACCAGGTTGGGAGGTGCAGGGTGAATAGGAGCAGAGGGTGACTGAACAAGTGCACATGGTGTTAAGGTACAACCACTTCACCTGAAGTAAACCCTTCAGGTTCCCTGGACTAGGATAACCCAGAGCCGTCAGTGCAGGATGGTGGATCCTCCGCAGGAGACGAGCTCGGGAAGAAAAAAGTCACCGACACAATGCCAGATCGTTTGTCTTCAGTTTATTTCTGCCACAGCACACAGTTTTAAGAAGTCCGTTTCGGGGCAGGACATACTACAGATTTAGTTGCTAGGCAGACATGGAATGTGTCCGATATCATAACTCCTAACACACTCAAGACTTTCGGTTGACATGTCTGCACGGTTTGCCTAGCAGTAGATGACGTGGGACTCTATCTTATTTCTGGTTTGTCTGAAGAGCAGCATGTATATTGTTTATGTTGTGAGCTCTGAGTTGTTCCTCAAAATATAATATAAATATAGGGAGATTGTGGTTTGACATTTCCAAAATAGAGGTGAGGGGATGGCCGTGAGTTCAAGTGAATAGACTTTCACAGAAATAGTTATGCGCAAGTATGTTATTTATGTTATTTCTGCAATAATGACACAATTTCAGCCCTCCTTGCCAAGGCAACATTTCCAGTGAGATATGACAATGTTAACTCTGCAACTTCTGTTAAAGGCTAATCCTACAATAAGAATACAATACAATGAGTTACATGGATACAGTAGGTTAAATAATCAGTACACATGGGTTTCAGGAATGTTGATTGAATGATTGATTGATTGAAGCTGGGAGAAGTGACTTTTTAAGAAAAGGCGATGGTGACATCTAGTGGTGGAAAAGTGGAAGTGCGTAGATTGGGTTGGAGGAGTGCTGGACTGGAGCTGAGACAGTCAGCAACCCCCATTGAAAAACGTGTGACTTTGTGTGCTGCATGGTCTTTGAACTCCACACAACAGATTTTGCATCAAAAGCCTGGTTAGAAGAAAAAAGGACAGTTTTTATGTAGGGGTATTTGCTGCACTGAGGTCCAGTATAGTACACATTTAATTGACTTCGACGTAGACTGAGTAACTCTTGACCTGAGTTTCTTCCTCAATTTTACCATTTGGTCTCTCCCAGGTAGTCCACTTGGAGTCAAACTGGGGGAGAGGACAACTAAGTAAAATATACCTCAAAAGCTGTTGTACTTATTTTTTTCTCTTTTCAACAAAGAAACATTTCTGGGGGACTAACATTATCTTGCTGTCTATTTATATAAAAATAGGCAAGTACCTGCCAAAAGAATCCAGAAAAAAGAGGAGGACAATTAAAGCTACACCCTTCTCAGGTCCTCACAGCCCCCTGCACCCGCCAGAGTAAATCATTCCGCAATTTGGCTTAAGGAAATGTGCGTCTTTTTCAAAGTATTGATTTTAAACTATGATTCCAGGCATGGTTCATAAACTTACGTTTTATGTTTTGAAAGAATGTATTTACAGGATTGTTTGTTGTTTTTAAGTAGGAAGCATTTCATCGATTTGAGGTACTTTGGTGGCATCCTATGGCTCAATTCTGAAATACACTTCAGCTCAGTTTCGACATGCACATTTGTAAACACTGTAGAAACACCACAAAATCGCAACCTTTGAGATGAAAGCAGCATAATGTTTATTCTGGTAGGTATCCACATTATTTAATTGAACAATATATAGTTTAGATTGAGAGACAGAGTTGAGCAATCCATAGAGAAAACAGAAAATTACGGTATCATAATTTACAGAGGGACACACATTTATCTATCAAGTGGGAAAAACAAGGCATGTTTTTGAGAGATTTCAATGGAAGTGTTTGACTGTTTAATCTCATGAGGGACATCACTCAGGTGTATTGTGACAATGTACACTGTCAGCAGTGCTACAATTCCTGCAGATTCTTCCTGAGCAGCATACACGGAATCCGTCCCTTCCTCACCGACTACTGGACTCAGCAGCTCGTCCAGTCACTGGTCCTCTCCCCTCTGGACTACTGCAACTCCCTCCTGGCCGGCCTGCCTGCATCTACTACCCGCCGCTCCAGCTCATCCAGAACTCTGCGGCTCGTCTAGTGTCTCTCTGCCCCGATTCACACACGCTACTCCACTGCTCCGCTCCCTCCACTGGCTCCCGATAGCGGCACGCATTCAGTTCAAGACATTGACCCTCACCTACCACTGTCTCGACCACACTGCACCAAGCTACCTTCAGACACTCGTCTCTCCATACATCCCCTCCAGACCACTGCACTCCTCCAGTGCCACAAGACTAACTCTGCCTCCTCTCTACTCTCCTTCCTCCAGAGCCGCTCCTTTTCATCCCTGGCCCCCAAATGGTGGAACAACCTTCCCACCGAAGTCAAAACAGCAGAGTCCTTGACCTCATTCCGGCGCTTACTCAAGACACATCTTTTCAGTCAGTACTTATAATATTAGTCTTTTTAATCCCTGTTAGATAGCACTTCATAGCATTTTATCATGCTTCTTTCGCTACTAATACTTGTATTATTGATTGATTTTCCCCATTGGTCCCTTTCCCGTAGCCCTTGACTTTGACCTAACATCTTGACAGCACTTAGCTTTTACTTTCCAGGATGTAGGACCTCACTTACTGTACTTGCTTGTGTAAACTGGAAGTTGTAAAATGTATTATATTTTGAATTGCTCTGTTTAATGTAAATTTGAATTTGTAATGTTTGATGTATGTACTTAACTGTATTGTTGCACTTTGTATTGCACTTATATTGTAAGTTGCCCTGGATAAGGCCATCTGCCAAGAAATAAAAATAATAATAATAAAGTATAAAACACCAGAACCAGTAGCTGTACTGTGAGTCTCAGGCTGGCTCTCACTGTGTGTTGAGTCTCTCAGAGTCTATCCAATCAGCGCTCTCAAGCTGTTGACCAATGACGCGGACCTAAGGCTAGAACCTGCCCCTAGCCGAAACGGGGCGTGGTTTGGGCATAAATGAGTTAGAAGAATAAAAATAGACGCATATCCGGCAGCTGTCCACGACTTCCACCCCAGCAGTCTGTCATGGCTGCATGGTCACTGCGTTCAGTGTCCGGCTGCATACCTCGCAGGCTGTCAGTGTGCGCATTCCATGAAGTGAAATAAAAAAAATAAAAAACGTAAAAGTGGTGCGTGCATATGTATTAACCCCCTTTGCTATGAAGCCCCTAAATAAGATCTGGTGCAAACAATTACCTTCAGAAGTTACATAATTAGTTCATTAAAGTTCACCTGTGTGCAATCTAAGTGTCACATGATCTGCCACATGATCTCAGTATATATACACCTGTTCTGAAAGGCCCCAGAGGCCCCCGAGAACATTGGCCCCTGCCGAGGGAAAAACATCCCCACAGCATGATTCTGCCACCACCAGAATCATGCTGTTGGGATGTTTTTCCATCGGCAGGGACTGGGAAACTGGTCAGAATTGAAGGAATGATGGATGGCGCTAAATGCAGGGATGTTCTTGAGGGAAACCTGTTTCAGTCTTCCAGAGATTTGAGACTGGGACGGAGGTTCATCTTCCAGCAGGACGGACAATGACTGTTTTTTGTTTTATTTCTTGTTTGTTTCACAATAAAAAAATATGTTGCATCTTCAAAGTGGTAGACATATTGTGTAAATCAAATGATACAAACCCCAAAATCCATTTTAATTCCAGGTTGTAAGGCAGCAAATTAGGAAAAATGACAAGGGGCGTGAATACCTTCGCAAAGGCACAGTATATGTCCGCCTGGCAGCTCCCTCAGTGATCAATAAAATGAAGTTTACACTACTAGACGCAAAGCACAGCCTG
Source organism: Amia ocellicauda (assembly GCF_036373705.1). Lineage (NCBI taxonomy): Eukaryota > Metazoa > Chordata > Actinopteri > Amiiformes > Amiidae > Amia > Amia ocellicauda. Next base: position 27,690,736 of record NC_089863.1, read on the forward strand.
CGCACTATTGGGCTCCGATTGTGTCATTTATAATTCTACCACTGGTCGACATAAAGGGTACAGACCCAAGTGCAGAGAAGAAAAGGATGGTCAAGACAAGTGAGTGGTCAGAGGCCGGCAACTAGGACAGAGGAGGCAGGAGATGTGGTCAGTAACCTGGCAAAAGGTTGAGAGATCTAGCAAACTGGATTAGTAGAGGAGGGGCAAGACTAGGATTAAAAAGCAGCAAACTGTGAAAAGTGTAGTGGTAGATTTATCTAGTGGTAAATTTGGCAAAGGGTATGGAAGAACTCATGACCATAATCTCAAGAACGAAAGCACTTGTATATGTAAATACAATTATTTTTCCTGGACATAATGCAGACTCGGGTGTTCATTCCGTCCACAGAATGTGGCAGGGTGGCAGCCAGATGGGTGCAGCAGCTCCAGTGTCGATGTGGTGTTGCACTAGCCCTGTGTGTCCGTTGTTGCTTTCACTTTCGGGAAAGACATCGCAACATTCCTCCACTAGGTGACGCATGGCTCCCGCTTGTTCCTCGTTCAGGCAGCAGCTCCCTCGCTCACACATCTGCGTCACTGCCGGCGTCATATGAGTAGCAGGAGCATAGTGTGGCTTTCTTCGCTGGGATCTCACTAACCCGACGTGAAGCTGCTGTCCTTGGGGCCCTATTATCAGCCTGTCCTGGCCCTGGTCCAGGCAGCACTGAGTAGTAGACAGAAAACCAAGGCCCAGGATCCTTTTGACTTCCACATCAGCAACCCAGGCTTCATGCGCGACTGACAGCTCCCCGAGACTAAACTTCAGAGCCACAGCCCCGTCACTGGAGCCGGTTTGCCTGTTGCTGTAAGCAGTTCTCCATCCACAGGGCGCAGCCTATTTCTCCATCTCTGACCGCCTCTGTGCAGCACATCAGCACACAAGACCGTGCCTGAGGCTCCTGTGTCGATGAGGCCCTGACAGTAGATGTCTCCTACGCAACAGCACTTGTAATATTAGTCGGTCAAATCACACACACCCCCACCTCCACACACACAGTTCTGAAACGAATCCTTGACACGCATTAATGGGGTATTCCACCGAAAATCCATACTTCCTCAGGTTATTCTATAAGTAGAAACACATTGTGTGGAGTGAGTTTCTTATGTCCAGCTCATTCTATTTACCAGAAATCAGAGATCGAATGATTATGTCTTTCAAAAAGTGTGTGTGGGGGCAATTTGACATGCCCCCCACCCCTTAAATTATGCCTATGCCTCATATAACTATGTTATCTATCATGTTTGGATTTATTCTTCTCAATCCAAAGAGAAACAGGATTCAACTGTTTCTTTGTGTGAAATGCCCAAGGTAGTCTAACAACTGATTGCTTGGCACATGTAGTTCTGTACTGGCATCGTGGGCACCACTACATTTACATATATTGTGTGTCAATGACAAACAAAGTCCCAGTCAAACACGTTTATTATGTATTTTTCAAAACCACCTTTAATCATTTAAAACAGAGACGCTTGGTGAGAATCCATTTGAATAATTTTGGTTGTAGACAATGTAAAGTTACTACATTATGTGTGTATTTGATGTAATTGTGTTTACATACATTACCAGCCTAAATGTTTCCGGTTTGTATTGAAATGTACACAGTTTAATGTCTCAATGGAACTCAAAAATTGTTCAGAAAGTTCTTCCCAACAATGTTGCAGAAGTTCCCACAAATGTTTTTCACTTTCATTTTGCTTTCACCCTTCTGTCCAGTTCATCCCATGTTTTGGGTCATTATCTTGCTGTAGCATGAACCCCTGACCAACTAGGTGTATACCATTTTTGCATGTTGCTGCAAAATGCTGGGGTAGCCGTTTTGGTTCAGGGTGCCACTCACTCTGTGCAAGTCGCCGACCTTACAGTGTAAATGCAGTGACACACACACACACACAGCTTTAGACCCAGTGAGTCGTACATACAGACACACACTCTCGCACACTGACACACACACACACACAGAGCCCCTCCAGGACAGTGTGGCTCAGGCCTTCACACATACAGAGACCCTCCAGGGATGGTGTGGGGTGCCCCCTGCTGGCTGTGTAGCTGCTCCCTGTCTCTCAGTCCCACCTGTTAAAGGACAGCTGAGTCACATAGGGAATTGCACACATAATGATACACACAGAGACACACACATACTCACACACAGACTCACACAAACACACAGACACACACACTCTAAAACACACAGACCCACCTATACACACACTCACAGACACTGACACAGTCACAGACACAATTAGCAGATCATCTGTCCGTGCAACAGTGACGCAATGACTGGCAGCACTGTGCTGGATGCTGTGTACAGTGACTGGTCAGGGAATGTGTGTCCAGACTCACGGGGACAGTGTGCAGCTCTTCAGCACTGAGGGAGTGTCCAGATGGAGCCGGAGAGACAGCAGTCTCTAACACACATCCCAGAGACAGATACAGATGGACAGAGAGAGAGAGACAGACAGAGAGAGAGAGACAGACAGAGAGAGAGATACAGCTGGCAGGGAGGGCTGCGGGTTGGGTGCCTGTATATCTGTCAGCCCAGTCCAGCACTGTAGTATCACAACAAACTGCATCAGTGCTGTCAGTGTGTCAGTGTGGTGCAGTGTGTTACTCACTCTGTGCTGGTAGTGTGTCAGTGTGGTGCACTGTGTTACGCAGTGTGTGCTGTCAGTGTGGTGCAGTGTGTTACTCACTGTGTGCTGGTAGTGTGTCAGTGTGGTGCAGTGTGTTACTCACTGTGTGCTTCAGTGTGTCAGTGTGGTGCAGTGTGTTACTCACCGGTTACTCTCAGTGTGACAGCGCTGCTGCGTTCTGCTCCAGACTGACACCAGTACACTCCACTGTCAGACTCTGAGGTGTATCTGATGACGCAGCCGTCTGCAGTTGTTTCTTCCCTGTGAGACGAGCAGCCTGGCTCCACCTGCCCTTTTGTGTAGCGCTTCACTGTCCACCCAGCAGAGCCCCCCGGCCCCCCACACTTCAGAGTGACCACACTGCCTGTAAAGTGCTGAACTCTGGGGGGATCCACAGTCAGACTGACCCGAGGCAGCAGCTCTGAGAGAGAGAGAGAGAGACAGACACAGTGAGGACAGTCCTCTCTCGGGACGCAGCCCTGATACTGACCACTGACACACAGCAGCCTGACAGCAGCGCTGCCTGACACTGACACACTGTAACACAGTAGCTGAGCGGTGCTGGTCCAGGACTGACCTGAGATGGAGAGATTGAGACCATCAGAGCGCTGAGAGACAAATGACTTGCTCCCCCTCATGCCCTCACACTGATACTGCCCCCCATCAGACACAGACACTGCAGTGATGGAGAGCCTGTCCCCGGTCATAGTGTGTCCATCAGTCTGGGACACCGCAGTGGGAGAGCCATCTCTGTACCAGCGGTATGTCCAGCCTGTAGGGGCCCCTGACAGCCCACACCTCAGAGACACTGGCTCCAGGGCGTACAGCTGCCTCCAGGGTGGCTCCACGGTCAGTGTGGCTGCAGGCCGGCCCTCTGGAGAACAAAGGACAGGAGGTGTGATTAGAGACAGATGTCACTGTAGAGCCCAGCAGCCCATTCACACACACACACACACACACACACACACACACACAGCAGCTCATTCACACACACACACACACACACACACACTGGACTCTGGACTGATGCAGTGCCTGTGTGTCCTTCATGGATACTAAGAACAGCACAATAAAGCAGCTGAGGACAACAAGGACACCAACAACAAAGACAATATATGCAGAGCTGTTGCCCTGGAGCTGGGCATGAAAGCTACAGATTCATTTGTCATATAAAAATCCCCACAGTTAGAGGACCCAGCTCCAGTCTGTGAAGTGCTGCTGTGTCTTGATCACGCTGTGTATCTGGTGTGGCTTTAACACATCCACTGTGCAATGCACAGGACAGACCAGCTCTCTGATGAGGGACTAAATGGTGTATCGGACACAGAGATGCAGTGACGGCCTTAACAGTGATGCAGTGACAGGCGGCACTGTGCCGGACGCTGGGCTGGACACTGGGCACAGACTTCAATGACTGGCCAGGGATTGAGTGTCCAGAGTGTCCAGGGACAGTGTGCGGCACTTCAGCACTGAGGGAGCGTCCAGACGGAGCCAGAGACACAGCAGCTTCAGACACACATGCAGCTGGAAGAGACGCAACACCTGACACAGCCCCTCACAGCAGCCCACCTGTCACCCACACAGCGTCACTCCATCTCTTCACACTCGTCCCCTCAGCCTGCGCCTCACACTGGTACAGTCCAGAGTCCCCTCTCGTCACTGCAGGGACGATGTGCTGACTCTGTGCAGCCGCTGCTCTCAGGGTCTCGGTGTCTCTGGTGAATGTGTAGCTCAGCTGTGTGTCAGCTCTGTGTGCCTCAGTGTCGCACTGCAGAGTCACTGTCTCTCCCTCCCACACTGACCCTGCAGGGCTGACTGTCAGAGTGGGCCTGGAGAACAGCTCTAGAGAGAGAGAGAGAGAGAGAGAGAGAGAGAGAGAGAGAGATGGTGAATTATGAATAAATAATATAGTCCTGCAGTCACAGAGATTAACACAGTCCAGAGTGTGTCCTATTAACACACTGCATCACTCACCTGACACTGTCAGAGTCACAGCCCTGCTGTACTGAGTGTAATGGGGTGCGTCTCCTCTCTCAGCTCTGCACCAGTACAGCCCTCTGTGTGTCCCAGTCACAGCGCTGATGGTGAAGTTGCCTCCAGCTCCGCTGCTGCTGTCAGAGAGGGGCTGCAGATAGACCCATCTGGCATTGTACCTCACATAGTCCAGTCCAGCCTTGCTCTGTCCAGTTCTGTAACAGTAATACCTCCAGCCTGTAGATGCCCCTGTAACCTCACAGTGCAGAGTCACTGAGTCTCCCTCGAATATCTGTCCCAGTGGAGAGACAGTCAGGACAGGCTGGGGCCGAACTCCTGTAACACAGAGCACACAGTCAGGACAGGCTGAGCTCCTGTAACACAGAGCACACAGTCAGGACAGGCTGAGCTCCTGTAACACAGAGCACACGGTCAGGACAGGCTGAGCTCCTGTAACACAGAGCACACAGTCAGGACAGGCCGAGTACCTGTAACACAGAGCACACAGTCAGGACAGGCTGGGCTGAGTCGACTCACCTGACACTGTCAGAGTCACTGGGCTGCTGCGGTCAGAGTGTGAAGGGTTTCCACTCCTCACTCCCTCACAGGTATAGTCTCCACTGTGGTAATAACTGTCAGAGCTGATGGTGTATCTGCCTTCATCTCGAGTGGAGGAGTCAGTCTGGTGGACCTGTGTCTCTCCTCTGTACCATCTGTACCTCCAGTCAGTGTCTCCTGCCCCCTGGACCTGACAGCGCAGAGTGACCGTCTCTCCAGTGAAGACAGATGTCCAGTCAGGCTGCAGGGTCAGCACAGCCCAGAGTCTCACTACACACACACACACACACACACACACACACACACACACACACACACACACACACCATAAGTAGTTATTAATCATAATCATAATTATCCTGTGTCTCTCACTGCAGTTCTGCCATCCACACCCACATGTGATCTGAACCAATTCAATTATTAATTTCTGGAGCTTTATTGGCATGACTGCTTGAGACAATATTGCCAAAGCAATGATAGAGTAGTCTATCAACAATTAACATAAATTAAGACAGAAGTCAATACAAGAAATAAAATGTACGAAAACATCACAATATAAATAAACTAATCAGCCACATTATAACATATATAAAGCATATTAAATTAATACATAGCTGTGTATGTGTGTGTGTATATACACTCACCTAAAGGATTATTAGGAACACCTGTTCAATTTCTCATTAATGCAATTATCTAACCAACCAATCACATGGCAGTTGCTTCAATGCATTTAGGGGTCCTAAATGTGGTCCTGGTCAAGACAATCTCCTGAACTCCAAACTGAATGTCTGAATGGGAAAGAAAGGTGATTTAAGCAATTTTGAGCGTGGCATGGTTGTTGGTGCCAGACGGGCCGGTCTGAGTATTTCACAATCTGCTCAGTTACTGGGATTTTCACGCACAACCATTTCTAGGGTTTACAAAGAATGGTGTGAAAAGGGAAAAACATCCAGTATGCGGCAGTCCTGTGGGCGAAAATGCCTGGTTGATGCTAGAGGTCAGAGGAGAATGGGCCGACTGATTCAAGCTGATAGAAGAGCAACTTTGACTGAAATAACCACTCGTTACAACCGAGGTATGCAGCAAAGCATTTGTGAAGCCACAACACGTACAACCTTGAGGCGGATGGGCTACAACAGCAGAAGACCCCACCGGGTACCACTCATCTCCACTACAAATAGGAAAAAGAGGCTACAATTTGCACAAGCTCACCAAAATTGGACAGTTGAAGACTGTAAAAATGTTGCCTGGTCTGATGAGTCTCGATTTCTGTTGAGACATTCAGATGGTAGAGTCAGAATTTGGCGTAAACAGAATGAGAACATGGATCCATCATGCCTTGTTACCACTGTGCAGGCTGGTGGTGGTGGTGTAATGGTGTGGGGGATGTTTTCTTGGCACACCTTAGGCCCCTTAGTGCCAATTGGGCATCGTTTAAATGCCACGGCCTACCTGAGCATTGTTTCTGACCATGTCCATCCCTTTATGACCACCATGTACCCATCCTCTGATGGCTACTTCCAGCAGGATAATGCACCATGTCACAAAGGTCGAATCATTTCAAATTGGTTTCTTGAACATGACAATGAGTTCACTGTACTAAACTGGCGCCCACAGTCACCAGATCTCAACCCAATAGAGCATCTTTGGGATGTGGTGGAACGGGAGCTTCGTGCCCTGGATGTGCATCCCACGAATCTCCATCAACTGCAAGATGCTATCCTATCAATATGGGCCAACATTTCTAAAGAATGCTTTCAGCACCTTGTTGAATCAATGCCACGTAGAATTAAGGCAGTTCTGAAGGCGAAAGGGGGTCAAACACAGTATTAGTATGGTGTTCCTAATAATCCTTTAGGTGAGTGTATATTATATATATATACAGTGAGGGAAAAAAGTATTTGATCCTCTGCTGATTTTGTACATTTGCCCAATGACAAAGAAATGATCAGTCTATAATTTTAATGGTAGGTGTATTTTAACAGTGAGAGACAGAATAACAACAACAAAATCCAGAAAAACGCATTTCAAAAAAGTTATAAATTGATTTGCATGTTAATGAGTGAAATAAGTATTTGATCCCCTATTAATCAGCAAGATTTCTGGCTCCCAGGTGTCTTTTATACAGGTAACAAGCTGAGATTAGGAGCACTCCCTTTAAGAGAGTGCTCCTAATCTCAGCTCATTACCTGTATAAAAGACACCTGTCCACAGAAGCAATCAATCAATCAGATTCCAAACTCTCCACCATGGCCAAGACCAAAGAGCTGTCCAAGGATGTCAGGGACAAGATTGTAGACCTACACAAGGCTGGAATGGGCTACAAGACCATCGCCAAGCAGCTGGGTGAGAAGGTGACAACAGATGGTGCGATAATGCACCCATACATTTTCAAAATATTTTTTTCAAATTACCATAAAATCCTTCATCAGACTTCAGACAAAAAACAAATGTGTTTATTTGGTTTTACAGTCATTATTATATTTACCATAGTTGTTTTAACATAGTTATGGTGTTTGAATTTTCCGCTGGGTGCTTCCTGGATATCAGGAAGCAAAAACTGTCTCCAAATGACAAGCAGGCTCAGATCACAGAACAAGCTACAGAAATTAGTGAAAGACGCTCCTTAGACAATGCTGGATAAAACTGAAACTATACAGAATATTTATCAAACTATTTTAAACCCTACATCGTGTTGTGGCTGGGATTCGTACTGCAATACTTTTACAGACACAGTAAATAGGTTACACTTTTGAGGGCATTTAAAATGCATGTAAGGCAGGAACATGTAACCTTTATCAACCGCAGTCCTGTCCGCTGTATTAAAATGATATTGTGGCGATCCTGGCAGGAGTCTGCAGGGCGAGTGTGTGTGTGTGTGTGTGTGTGTGTCAGTGTGTGTATTACTGCATGTTTGTGTGTGTGTGTGTGTGTGTGTGTGTGTGTGTATATATGTGTGTCAGTGTGAGTGTGGGTCAGTGTGTGTGTGTGTGTGTGTGTGTGTGTCAGTGTGTGTATTACTGCATGTTTGTGTGTGTGTGTCAGTGTGTGTGTGTGTGTGTGTGTGTGTGTGTCAGTGTGTGTATTACTGCATGTTTGTGTGTGTGTGTGTGTGTGTGTGGCTGCTCTCTTACCTTCAGTCTGTCCAGGGCTGATGGCAGCACTGAGCACTGAAACACAATAAACACCAGTCAGAGTGTATAGTACACAAGTCAGAGTATACACAGTGCCTATAGAAAGTCTACACCACCTTGAAAATTACTCACATTTTGCTGTGTCAGTGCCTCAGAGTTTCATGCTTTTAAGAATATTTCCCCACTTACCCGCACACCATAATTCACACTGTTAAGGGGAAAATGTTTTATTATGAAAAAATATCTGAAATCTCATACTTGGATAACTCTCTACCCCCGTGAGTTCATATTTGCTGGAAGCACCTTTGGCAGAAGTTACAGCTGTGAGTCTGTGGGGATCAGTCTCTACTCTGCACACCTAGATTTGGTAAGATTTGACTATTTTTCTTTACTAAAATGTTCAAGCTCTGTCCAGTTCCTTGGGGAGCGTTGATGGACAGCGATCTTCAAGTCATGCCACACATTTCAGATTGGATTGAGGTTGGGACTCTGACTGGCCCACTCGGCGCTTTTCCACCGGCATGGTGCTGGTGCTGATACAGGAGGCGGAGCCTAATCTGGAACCATTTCCACCACAAACAAAATGGTTCTCGGCCGCCAAAAACAGCTCCATGCCGGCACCATAAACCTGCTGGTCTGGAACCAAGGAACCCGTGACACCAGGGGATGGGGGCGGGGTAACCCAGAGGAAAGAAATATTCAAAATAAGATCGCCTCTTAATCTCATGAACTTCTCCTAGATATAGCTGAGTCCTATTTGAAATCAGTGTGAGATTTAAAACATTTTCTCATATTTCTGCTCCAGAGAAACAACCCTTGGATTGTTACTCTGATCAGAACATTAGCTCTTAAATTCTTCTTAAATTTAATCTCAAATTAATCTTTCCTCATGTATGTCTATCATCCAAAAATTTGAAAAATACTACATTCAAAACCAAACTATGCTGCAACTCTTAATGCCTCATATGTATACGACTTATCTCACCCAAGTCTTAGCTGAATAACCTTTCAAGAGAAAAGTGTAAAACAGTTATGGTTAATCTGTAATGGTTCCCTAGCCTTGACCCTCTATCCCCACTAGAGGCCGCCATTGTTCCCCTGCCTTTCCCTTCTCTTCTCACTGCTTTCATCTGTAACTCTTACAGTTAACATTCCTCCACACCATCTTCCTTTCCTCTGCTCACATTGGCCCTGCCCCTGCCTTCCCAGTTTCTGCTTCCCTTCTTAAACCCCTCACTGCCCTCACTCGAGGCGAAGTGTCGTCAGTTCCACCAGCTTCACCTAGCCCTGTGCGCCCTGTGACTCAGCCTTCCCGTTTCTGACCATCGCTCGTGACCTCGACTACATCCTTGTCTAGCCCTTTTGTCCTGCCAGCTGCCTCGCTAGCGCTGCACCTGGGTCCTTAGCTGCTCTTCTCTGCGGTCCTCCTTGAGAGATAGTGACATAATCTCAGTGATGGCTCACAAAGAGAAATCTGTAAACAAATTATGCCAATGTCTCACACATGCCATCTCGGTTTCTTTACAGAATCACTACTCACAACAATATAATCATTTTTTGGAGGGTAAACATTCTGTAATGTAAAATTGTAAATAACCAAGTCTGTTTTTAAGTTGAAGGCACATGAGTTTATTTTCTTCACAAGTAGTAAAAGGTTATGAGATATCATGTACCGGTATTAAAAAAAAAAAAGAGCAGAAGCATGTACAAGTGTAGGCAGCAAAGACTTTCTGCAGGCGAGCCGAGCTGGGCTGTATTGAAGGGTCTTTTGTGCCAAAATAAAAAACAAAATAAATATAATAAATAAAATATGATCTCTCTCTCTCTCTCTCTCTCTCTCTCTCTCTCTCTCTCTCTCTCTACTATGTGGGGATTGGTCTGTAATCTGCCTGGGGAAGGTAAGATCAGAGGGTGTATAGAGGCTCCCCATTTCTCTAAAGCAAAATGGGTGGCTTAGTCAATAATTGCTGTGTTCACAAAGAACCCCCCCGCCACAGCCTCCTGTCTGTCAGCAGATCTGGCACTAGCTTGATACAGTACAAGGTTTCAAATAAACTAAATATAAACTGTACTGTATTGCAAGTGCTTTTCTGTGTCCCTGGTGCCATTTTATTGTGAAGCACAGCTTGTAGAGATGAACGGCATCATGAGAGTCTTCTCTCGATTTCTGTCATTATGAATCACTCCCATTGGTCACCAGGGTGTAGTGTATACTAGTGTGTCAGTGCAGTGTGTAGTATCAGAGCCGGTTCTAGGCATAAGCAACATAGGGCCCCTAGCAAAAAAATATAATACATTGAATAGATTTTCAATTATTTTCTATAATTGATCACAGTGATCAGTTTTATTGCTGGATATTATGTTTGCTCATTGAATCAAAAATAAGTTACACTCTAAAAACCAGCCATCAATCAGGTTTTAGTATGCGTTGGTGCAGCAGAAAAAAAAACTATAGCAGTTTTGACCAGTAGTGTGATATAGATATAGGAACTGCAAGACTACTGCTGTACTGCTACCTACTTCTGCAGCATCAATGATCAAGTTATCTAATCAAATGCAGAATGGCTTCAACAGAAGAAAATATGCTCAGTCAGAGTCCTGACCTCAACCCGATTGAGATGCTGTGGCATGACCTCAAGAGAGCGATTCACACCAGACAGCGCAAGAATATTGCTAAACTGAAACCATTTTGTAAAGAGGAATGGTAAATGCAGAAATCCAGGTAATTCCAAAGGGTTCACATACTTTTTCTTGCCACTGTATAAGTGTTGATTAATATATATATATTAAACATATTGTAAAATAACTCAAATATACTAGTTTTGTACAGTGTCCTTGGGTATCCTGAAAGGCACTTCTAAATACATTATTATTGTGGCACCTGGAAAGTGGGATATAAAGGAAAAGGGACACCCAAAGCCGTTTCTAGGCATAAGTGGTCACTTAGGTCCCCCAGCCGCTAGGGTCAGCATGGGCACCCTGACTGGTCTGCGGCTACGCAGCCCTATATGCAACAAACTGCAATACACTGTATGTTCTGACACCTTTCTATCAGAACCAGCATTCAGTTTTTCAGCAATTTGAGCTACAGTAGCTCGTTTGTTTGATCGGACCACACGGGCCAGCCTTCGCTCCCCACGTGCATCAATGAGCCTTGGCCGCCCATGACCCTGTTGACCGCTTTTCCTTCCTTGAACCACTTTTGATACATACTGACCACTGCCCACAAGAACTTCAGTTTTGGAGATGCACTGACCCAGTCATCTAGCCATCACAATTTGGCCCGTGTCAAAGTCGCGGTACTGTAATAGTATATGATTATGCTTAGTTTTTATTGCTGTACAGTAGCTTGCTTGCATACTTTTAATGACGATGACATTAGATTTTGCTGATTTTGTGCGTTTGCCCACTAACAAAGAAAAGATCAGTCTATAATTTTAATGGTAGTTGAATTTTAACAGTGAGAGACATAATAACAACAACAAAATCCAGAAAAATGTTATTCATAAAAGTAATAAATTGATTTGCAAGATAATGAGGGAAATAAGTATCCCCTATCAATCAGCAAGATTTCTGGCTCCCAGGTGTCTTTTATACAGGTAACGAGCTGAGAATAGGAGCACTCTCTTAAAGGGACTTTAAACTCTCCAAACTCTCCACCATGGCCAAGACCAAAGAGCTGTCCAAGGATGTCAGGGACAAGACTGTAGACCTACACAAGGCTGGAATGGGCTACAAGACCATCGCCAAGCAGCTTGGTGAGAAGGTGACAACAGCTGGTGCGATTATTCGCAAATGGAAGAAACACAAAATAACTGTCAGTCTCCCTTGGTCTGGGGCTCCATGCCAGATCTCACCTCATGGAGTTTCAGTGATAATGAGAACGGTGAGGAATCAGCCCAGAACTACATGGGAGGATCTTGTTAATGATCTCAAGGCAGCTGGGACCATAGTCACCGAGAAAACAATTGGTAACACACTACGCCGTGAAGGACTGAAATCCTGCAGCGCCCGCAAGGTCCCCCTGCTCAAGAAAACACATGTACAGGCCCGTCTGAAGTTTGCCAATGAACATCTGAATGATTCAGAGGAGAACTGGGTAAAGTGTTGTGGTCAGATGAGACCAAAATCGAGCTCTTTGGCATCAACTCAACTCGCCGTGTTTGGAGGAGGAGGAATGACCCCAAGAACACCATCCCCACCGTCAAACATGGAGGTGGAAACATTATGCTTTGGGGGTGTTTTTCTGCTAAGGGGACAGGACAACTGCACCGCATCAAAGGGACGATGGACGGGGCCATGTACCGTCAAATCTTGGGTGAGAACCTCCTTCCCTCAGCCAGGGCATTGAAAATGGGTCGTGGATGGGTATTCCAGCATGACAATGACCCAAAACACACAGCTAAGGCAACAAAGGAGTGGCTCAAGAAGAAGCACATTAAGGTCCTGGAGTGACCTAGCCAGTCTCCAGACCTTAATCCCATAGAAAATCTGTGGAGGGAGCTGAAGGTTTGAGTTGCCAAACGTCAGCATCGAAACCTTAATGACTTGGAGAGGATCTGCAAAGAGGAGTGGGACAAAATCCCTCCTGAGATGTGTGCAAACCTGGTGGCCAACTACAAGAAACGTCTGACCTCTGTGATTGCCAACAAGGGTTTTGCCACCAAGTACTAAGTCAAAGGGGTCAAATACTTATTTCCCTCATTAACATGCAAATCAAGTTATAACTTTTTTTAAATGTGTTTTTCATGATTTTTTTGTTGTTATTCTGTTTCTCACTGTTAAAATACACCTACCATTAAAATTATAGACTGATCATTTCTTTGTCAGTGGGCAAACGTACAAAATCAGCAGGGGATCAAATACTTTTTTCCCTCACTGTATGTTTTTTTTTTTTTTTTTTTTAATTCAATTGAACTGGACAGTCCAAGTTCACCTAAATGAAATCTCTAAATGATTTGCAGATCTCTCTAAATGAACAGGAAGTCATTTGAAGATCTCAAAATGATTTATAGATATCTGGAAACCTTTATTGACTGACAGACTTCAGACTACAGGTGCTGCTGACTATGACTGAGCCTGGGGCAAAAATGTGTAAGACACTAAACCTATGTCATTGAAATAATGGGATGAGGAAAAAAAGTGAGGGGGGGGGCAAATCAAATCCTGCTTAAGGCCCCCAAAAGGCTACAAACGGCCCTGGGGACAGACCATACACAAAATTCAAACGAGTATTAGATTACTGAATGGTAAGTGATATACCAACAGATGTAATTCCAGCCTGCAGACGCTAGAGTGCGATAGCGATGTCACAGTGATTTTGCATTTTAGGTTTTTCTCACAGACAGAAAATAGAGAATGACATCGTTTCCCGTTTTCAGTTTGGAAATTACTGCTCCTGGTGAAACCTCAGAAATCTCAACCCTGAAGAAAAAGGAATAGAGACGCTTTGCTTTCTAGGCAGTTTCAGTCCACAGTCCAGTTAACATCCAGCTGTGTATACACTCACCTAAAGGATTATTAGGAACACCTGTTCAATTTCTCATTAATGCAATTATCTAACCAACCAATCACATGGCAGTTGCTTCAATGCATTTAGGGGTGTGGTCCTGGTCAAGACAATCTCCTGAACTCCAAACTGAATGTCTGAATGGGAAAGAAAGGTGATTTAAGCAATTTTGAGCGTGGCATGGTTGTTGGTGCCAGACGGGCCGATCTGAGTATTTCACAATCTGCTCAGTTACTGGGATTTTCACGCACAACCATTTCTAGGGTTTACAAAGAATGGTGTGAAAAGGGAAAAACATCCAGTATGTGGCAGTCCTGTGGGCGAAAATGTCTGGTTGATGCTAGAGGTCAGAGGAGAATGGGCCGACTGATTCAAGCTGATAGAAGAGCAACTTTGACTGAAATAACCACTCGTTACAACCGAGGTATGCAGCAAAGCATTTGTGAAGCCACAACACGTACAACCTTGAGGCGGATGGGCTACAACAGCAGAAGACCCCACCGGGTGCCACTCATCTCCACTACAAATAGGAAAATGAGGCTACAATTTGCACAAGCTCACCAAAATTGGACAGTTGAAGACTGGAAAAATGTTGCCTGGTCTGATGAGTCTCGATTTCTGTTGAGACATTCAGATGGTAGAGTCAGAATTTGGCGTAAACAGAATGAGAACATGGATCCATCATGCCTTGTTACCACTGTGCAGGCTGGTGGTGGTGGTGTAATGGTGTGGGGGATGTTTTCTTGGCACACTTTAGGCCCCTTAGTGCCAATTGGGCATCATTTAAATGCCACGGCCTACCTGAGCATTGTTTCTGACCATGTCCATCCCTTTATGACCACCATGTACCCATCCTCTGATGGCTACTTCCAGCAGGATAATGCACCATGTCACAAAGGTCGAATCATTTCAAATTGGTTTCTTGAACATGACAATGAGTTCACTGTACTAAACTGGCCCCCACAGTCACCAGATCTCAACCCAATAGAGCATCTTTGGGATGTGGTGGAACGGGAGCTTCGTGCCCTGGATGTGCATCCCACAAATCTCCATCAACTGCAAGATGCTATCCTATCAATATGGGCCAACATTTCTAAAGAATGCTTTCAGCACCTTGTTGAATCAATGCCACGTAGAATTAAGGCAGTTCTGAAGGCGAAAGGGGGTCAAACACAGTATTAGTATGGTGTTCCTAATAATCCTTTAGGTGAGTGTATATACCGTGATTTGGTCATTAAATTTTCTTTCCACAATAAGCAATTGGAAAACTAAAATATTTGGGGGTTTTGGGCCATTCATGAACCCTACCCAGAAGAGACAGCTGAGCTGTGAAGAGCAGAGCTTCAACAGGAAGACACACACGCACACACACACACACACACACACACACACACACAAACGAGTGTATAGAGCTCAGGGCAGTGTGTGTGAGTGAGAGTGAGGTTAGTGACAATAGTACCACTATACAGATGACTGACTGAATGAACGCAACACAGCCACGCACTTTGAAAAGTGATAGTATTGCTTTAGCTCAAACAGGAGTGAGTGAGAGTGAAAGAGAAAGTAAATTGTGTGAGAGAGAGAGAAAGACAGAAAACAGTCCCCTGAAGCTCATTCTGACCCCCACTAACACTGCGAACACTGACCAGCTTCAGGTCAGCACTCCTTTCCTGCCCCCAATCAACCAGATTATAAAGATCAAACCTCCTGTCTGGATTAGTGGGACACAGAAACAAAATCCCACAGTGAACTGAAAAAAAAATATATAAAACTTCATAGGTATTGTTGTGTGTTGGGGGTTATAAAATAAGATCAGTTCTCACTCCAGCTATTAGTACATAATACATTCTCTTTTATTAATTGTAATTATGACACCTTCACTTTCTCACACCTCTCACTTTCTAGAAGGGATTCTATAATCTCAGGGCATCTCTCATAAACCTCTTGCAAAAGAAGTAAAGTCCATTTTAACTGTAAATTAACTTAAATTAACCTAATTTTCTAGCCATCTGTTATCTGAAAAGTCCAGACTAGTTTGTCCAAAAGTTCATTGCCAGCACAGCCACATCAGTCTCCATTAACTCCAGAGCTGAACCTTTGGAGCCAGAGCCAACCCTAGTGTGAAGACTGTATGCAAGAGCTGGAGCTGAGCAACAGTCACAGACCATATACATCCCACAGTATGATCATCACCTTATTATGATCAATTACTTAGCAGATACCCTTATCCAGAGTAAATTACATATTGTACACATTTAGGTTTACCCAAGTGAAGTACCCAGACAGGATTTGAACACACCACCTTTCAGTTAGAAACCCTGAGCACTGACCACTGCTCCACAGTGCTTTGTAGGGACTGATAGTTTGCACAGACCTGGGTCAATTACAGATACTAATTGGTATTTGTATTTGAAAATATTATAGTATTTTTAAATAACTTGCCCTGAAACAACTATTGTTATTTCAAGTATTTTCACAATTACATATGGAAATCGCGTGCCACACCCTAGTGGGTGCTTAGGGGCCACTATGCAACAGACCACGCCACCTCCTTTGGCATATGAGGGAGGAACTCATCAACCCACTCTAATGTTCTCCCCGGCAGGCTCGACAGAAAGCAAAATAAGGAAGTCAAAGAACATACTTCATAAATGAAAATAAATCAAAGTGCACGCAACAATATAAAAGTGAAAGAAACAAATACAATAATTAACTAATCAGTGATTAATTGGCTCATCACACACCTCCCGTGACACTAATCCTCCTGTCATGTTTAGTCTTCCTGTTTCTCTTTTCTTCTTCAATCAGCTATTTTATGTTTGTTGTACTTACTGCCCCTCCTTTGTGTTATACTTAATTTTGAGCTGTAAGAAGGCTGACTCAACCGAGAGGACCAATAGACATGTAGTGGCTGCACGGGACAGATTTGAACCCAGCACACTGTATTTCATAATGCAACGCAGCTCATTCTCCACAGATACATAATAAGGGCGAATATCTAGGATACTTAAATGAATCTATATTGTCAGTGATACAGGGAGAAGCAACACAGTTATTTACGATGTGCTGGTAAACAAAATAAACTAAATAAATGTAATTTATATATTGTTTCAATGTGTCCCGGTTTGTACTGTTGAATATCTGGTATAACTGTGTTAGATATGGTAAAAACATTTCAGCCCAAAGTTTACTGCACTGTAACGTTAGCGGTATTCCAGTCCCAGAGTGCCGAGGGTCCCAGACTGGTTTTGCCCTCCGTGTCTCAGACACTGAGTGGAGGCGCTGCGGGTGCAGTGTAGGGTACGGTTACAGCCTGGCCGCGCTGAGGGGCAGCTCGACAGCCCACTGGAAACGGGGCAGAAGACCATGTCAGCCCGAGAGGGAGAGGGGCATTTAATCTGTGACTGGAGCATAGTGTCTAGACGAGTGAGGTCAGAATACCAGTCAGGGATATGTGTGTGCTAAATGTCATGGAAATATGATGGATATAAGTGTATACTGCTGAGGAGTTTATGAAGAGAATGTCAGCGGAACTTTAAAAACCGTTTTGTATTTTCCAAGTAGTGGGACTATAAAATGTCATAACTTTGTGAGGAATTAACATATCTTAACAAATTATATATCATTTTTTTAAGTGTTGGTGATGTGACTGGTTTTGTGGTGGAGGGTCACATTTTGATAGCTAGCCTACTACAGTAGTTTCCCCGTTGTCAGCTAATGATTTTTGATAGTATCGTATTTTTAATAAATTTTGTTTTTTAATGTACACTGTGCAATGTAGAATTTTCAGTACTGTGTATTTATGGCGTGGGTGTTTTTTACATAAATGCTTTATTAGTTGTTGCTGTTATTTTAATGTGCACAGTGCACTATTTACATTTGTATGTATTACTAAATCCATTTCAGTGTATGTTAAAGTGCAATACATGTTCTGTGATGTGCACTATTAAAATGTTTGTGCCCAGCAGGGCAGAAACCCCAAACACAGCCAAAGCCACAATGGAGTGCCTTAAAAATAAAAAGGCCAATGTCCTGGAGTGGCCCAGTCAAAGCTCGGACCTCAATCTAATTGAGAATATGTGGAAAGAGTTGAACATTGCTGTTCACCAATGGCCCCATCCAACTTGATGGAGCTTGAGCAATTTTGTAAAGACGAATGGGCAAACATTGCTGTGTCCAGATGTGCAAAGCTGATAGAGACTTTCCCACGTAGACTCATGGCTGTAATTGCTGCCAAAGGTGCCTCTACCAAATATTGACTGAAGGGGTGATCACTTATGCATTCAATTATTTTCTGTTTTGTATTTGTAATTAATTTAGAAAAAAATGCAGATCATATTTTTCACTTTGACATTATGGACATTTTCAGCGTTGATTACATGTTGACTGAATAAATCCATTCTGATTTCATGTTGTAACACAATGACATGTGGAAAAGACCAAGAGGGGTGAATACTTTTGAGAGCCACTAAAATGAAGCCACACAGCAATCTCCTTACACAAGCATTGGCAGTAGAATGAACTTTACTGAGAGCTCAATGACTTTCAACATGGCATCGTCATAGGATGCCCTGCTAGAGCTGCCCTGGTGAGCTGTAAGTGCTGTTATTGTTAACAGGAAACATCTAGGAGCAACAACAGCTCAGCTGCCACGTGGTCGGCAACACAAGCTCACAGAACGGGACTGTTGAGTGCTGAAGTACGTAGCTCATAAAAATAGTCTTTTTTAAATACAAAGCGAAAGAACTCCAATCACGAAATCTCAAAAATCGTGCCAACGCCAATAATGCCCTTCTGTTTACGTCATCTGACATATGGCGGAATAAGTCCGGGCTTCTGAATAAAAGAGCCAATCATCAATTGGTAAAGTAATCGCGTCACTCGGGTATTACACACAATGTTAAACAGACCCGGGACCCGAAGTACAAGAATGGGACCTGAGCCGGACTCGGCTGACCGTTTAAAATATGGACCCAAACCCGTATGGGTGGACCCGTGAAGATCTCTACCGAGCAGTTGCACAAGCCTAAGATCTTCATGCGCAATGCCAAGCGTCGGCTGGAGTGGTGTTAAGCTCGCCACCATTTGACCCGGGAGCAGTGGAAATGCGATCTCTGGAGTGACGAATCACGCTTCACCATCTGGCAGTCCGACACAGGAATCTGGGTTTGGCGGATGCCAGGAGAACGCTACCTGCACAAATGCATAGACCAACTTATTTTGGAGGAGGAATAATGGTCTCAGGGCTCGGCCACTTACTCCCACTGAAGGGAAATCTTAATGCTACAGCCTACAATGACATTCTAGATGATTTTGCACTTCCAAATTTGTGGCAACAGTTTGGGGAAGGCCCTTTCCTGTTTCAGCACAAAGTGAGGTCTATACAGAAATAGTTCGTCAAGATTGGTGTGGAAGAACTTGAGTGGCTTGTACCTGACCCTGACCTCAACCCCATCAAATACCGTTGGGATGAATTGGAACGCTGACTGTGATCCAGGGCTGATCACCCAACATCAGAGCTCATTAATGCTCTTGTGGCTGAAATCCCCTCAACAATGTTCCAACATCTAGTGGAAAGCTTTCCCAGAAGAGTGGAGGCTGTTATTGCATCAAAGGGGGGACCAACTCCATATTAATGCCCATGATTTTGGAATGAGATGTTTGACGAGCAGGTGTCCACATACTTTATGTACTTTGACCCCCTGTCCAGTATTTTGAATATGTCGTTAAAAATTGTATTAGTGTACAATTTGCCCTCAACCCCACATCCATTGACGTCTAATTGCCAGCACCCCCTCTAGGTTGACATTTCGCAAACCCCCCCACCAGGGGTCCGTTATTTTCATATCTCAAAAGTGGCAAACAAGGTGCAGGGGGCATGACTCCTGCATGTGACCTTAACTCCCTGGCAACCATCTTTTGGACATTTCAGATAACAGATGGCTATAAAATGAGGTTAATGAGGTAGATGAAGAATTTGGAAATACTTAAAACTTTACAGTTAAAGTGGACTTTACTTCTGTAGCGTAAGGTACACTTATAAATTTCAATTAAAGAAGTGAATTTATAGTATCACCTTATCACGAATCCTGGAATCTTGTAGAACTCAATTTCTGTAATAATTGGACGCAGACACCAATTCCAAAGATATAAATTGTCAAATTTATTCAAAACAAAGACTAAATGTAGCACTACACTAATTATACAAAAGGGAAAAACTAATTAAAATTCAAATCTAGATCAACAAATCAAAGACAAATCACTTCCGTGACCAAATCAAAGACCATGGGATCGCATATGATAACACAAATCGTTAAACAAAAAAGGTTATAAACACATTGACTACAATACCGGTTAGTAAGACGAAGGTGAGTCTCTCATTAGTATTGTTAGTCAGACATTAAATAACTACGCAGGTTAGTATTTATGTCAGGTAACTTCTCGTTATATATATATCAGTCTCATTTATGTTTAGGTGCTGAGAAAGATCCTATCATTACTTGTTACCACAATTTCCCATAACTGATTATTATTCAATGATTAAGGATAGGCAGGGCCACCAATAATCTAATGTCTATTAACTTGTGTCAATTTCAGACTAAACAGTTAAACAGGAGTGAGAAGATATTTCTCGGCGTTGACAGATTTTATTTCTAAAATTATCAACAAAACAGTTTAATGCAACACACATTTATATTTAAGAAAACTAAATGATATTACACATTCTAGAGTTATAAATCACAGATTAACATTTCTAATTGATTTCTCAAATGTCATGAATAATAAACTCCAAACTGTTAAACTTATCTGAACTTCGTCGCAGAGAGGCCTCTCTGGCTTCGGGCTCAGATAACAGCACATGGCACGAGGTCCGTGTGGTTGGGAACAAAGGCAGTCCGGTTCGGCTTTGTCCAAGAACTTCCACTCAGTCGATGCACCTGGAAGTTGGGGTTTCGCGAATGTAGAGTCTTTTCCAAACAGATTTTCCACTGGTTTGAAGGCTCCAAGGTTGTGCACAAAATCTTCTTGGCAAGCACCGTACTTATTTGAAGACAAAGTCTTTGAGGAAAGCAGGACCCTGTTCGTTCCGAGGGTCAAGTTTCTTAAGACTCAAATAGCTATTTAAATGACTGACACTTTCGTATACAGTCGACTTAGTCAATTGTCCAGCTGTAAAACTCCACTGATCAGGTGGGCACAGGCGGGCAGCGCAGTCTGTAAAGTTCTTTATTTAATAAAGTCCTTTAAAAGAATTCTTCGTACGGCTCAATCTCCTTCTCCCAGTTTAACTCTTCTGTTGCCGGCAAAGACTTGGTTGGTTTCTGGTTCCGGTTCTGGCAACAGAGCTACAGGTTGAGCTGTGGCAGCGAGTTACTGGTTCAGGTGAGAGAGAGAGAGAAAGACTGTCCGCTGTTCCTTATAGTCTGTCAGATCAACAGGTGATTGGTCCCTGAGTTCTTGAGATTGGATTCCAAGCTGATGAGCTAAGGGAATCTGATAACTTGGGGGGGGGAGAGGTTTTCTTTAGATCAGTGCTTCAGCTCAGAGCTAAAATGCTCTTATCCAAATACACCCAACATAACGCTACACTTCTTTTGCAAGAGGTTTATGAGAGATGCCCTGAGATTATAGAATCAATTCTAGAAAGTGAGAGGTGTGAGAAAGTGAAGGTGTCATATAATTACAATTAATAAAAAATAATGTATTATGTACTAATAGCTAGAGTGAGAACTGATATTATTTTATAACACCCAACACACAACAATACCTATGAAGTTACATATTTTGTTAATTTAAGAAAACTGGACTTAATATCTGGGTGAGTTTAATGAAGGGGGAAAGCGTGAAGCAGCTCCATGACCTCAGCTCCGGCTCCAGCAATGCCAGCTCCAGCTCCGCTCCGTGAGCGGCCAAACCTACTTCACACTTTTCTCTCCGCTTTTTGTGTTTGTTGCGCAGATTTCCGCAGATTTGCACAGATCTGCAGAAATCTTCTGATCCCATTGGTGGCACAGCGCAGATCTGCGCATAACTGCGGACATAAGAGGTATAAGAGGTACATCTAATCCGATCACCGAGAGGGTCTAGTGTTGGTGGGGGGGGAACCTAAAAAACAATGATCCCTCGATCCACCTCTCCTGTATTTCAGTGACCGCAGCGCCGGTCCTCTCTGTGTCCACCTCTCCTGTCTCTCAGTGACTGCAGCTCCTCTCTTCTCTGTGTCCACCTCTCCTGTCTCTCAGTGACTGCAGCGCCGCTCCTCTCTGGGCAGCCAGCTCTGCCTGTGTCGGCCCGTCTCTCTGGCCAGGCTGTGGTCACTGAGCTGGTACCGGGTCAGATCTGTCTCTGCTTCGTATCTCTGACAGTGAAGAGACTCTGCAGGGTGGACTCTCTGTTTAGGGTTCAATAGTGATCCAGTTCACTGTGGGATTTAGTTTCTGTGTCCCAGTGATCCAGACAGGAGGTTTGATCTTCATAATCTGGTTGACTCTGATTGGGGGCAGGAAAGGAGTGCTCACCTGAACCCGGTCAGTGTTCACAGTGTTAGTGTGGGTCAGTATGAGCTTAAGGGGTCTGTTTTCTGTCTCTCTCTCTCTCACACACACACACACTTTACTTTCTCTTTCACTCTCACTCACTCCTGTTTGAGCTAAAGCAATACTATCACTTTTCAAAGTGCGTGGCTGTGTTGCGTTCATTCAGTCAGTCATCTGTATAGTGGTACTATTGTCACTAACCTCACTCTCACTCACACATACTGCCCTGAGCTCTATACACGTTCGTTTGTGTGTGTGTGTGTGTGTGTGTGCGTGTGTGTCTTCCTGTTGAAGCTCTGCTCTTCGCAGCTCAGCTGTCTCTTCTGGGAAGTGAAAGATGCAAGTGAAGAGCCCCAGTGACCACAGGCCTGTGACAGGAAGTGCCTCTGCTGTCTTCATTGTCTCGAGCCTCTGCACCACAGAAACACACTCCCGCAGCGAGGGTTACTTCCTCTCTGATGCGGTGGTGCCCCACCTCCCACAACACTGCCCTCTGCCTCTTTGATCTCATTCTCTCTCTCTCTTGCGCTTCCCCACATCTCTCTCTACACCTTTCACCTCAACTGCCCTTCCTCTTTCTTCCTCCTCAGTCGGTTTGTTTCAGTTTCGGCAGTGACCTGTGCACCGGGCCCACAGAGCTGCATCGCTATTGTTAGATTTGAAGGCCGTGGCTGTTTGCAGCCAGCCGGCCGCAGTGGCCCCTGTCCATGTCTACCCCTGTGAGCTCTGTGTCAGACTCCCCTCAGATTGTTATTATCATTAGTATTTTAGTATTATTATTAATAGTAGATTGTTGTAATTATTATCATTATTGAAATGTATGTACACTTTACACTTTACTCAAAACATGCTTCGAGTCCCACATCTCCCAGTGTGTGTGTGATTGTTTGAGTGTGTGTATCTGTGTGTGTTTGAGTGTGTCATTGCATGAAATGTTCTCTCCCTCTGACTCACGCACATAGAAACGAGAACTTCTTGCAAAGAAGCAGCCTGGCTCGGAAAGACGGGAACATTATTTTTAAGAGCTTGTGTGAGTGTGTTGTGTGTGTGTGTGTGTGTGGTAGTTTGTGTGTCAGTTTTATCTTGAGAGGGAATTGAAGGCGGGGCTGAGCTGGCACAGTTGAGGAAGCTGAGGTTTGTGTGAGTCTCTGTATGTGTGAATGTGTGTGTGTGTGTGTGTGTGTCTGTGTAAGCCAATGTCCTGTGTCTCTTAGTGTCACTCTCCTGCAGGCAGTATGGGAGCCGCTACTCTGTGCGCTGTGCTGTGTGAGTACCACCGTCTTTCTCTACTCTCTGAGACACTGTCTGTGTGTGTGTGAGTACCACTGTCTCTCTCTCCTCTCTGAGACAATGTGTGTGTGTGAGAGTACCACCGTCTATCTCTACTCTCTGAGACACTGTGTGTGTGAGAGTACCACCGTCTCACACCTCTCTGAGACACTGTGTGTGTGAGTACCACCGTCTCTCTCTCTCCTCTCTGAGACACTGTCTGTGTGAGAGTACCACCGTCTCTCTCTCCTCTCTTAGACACTGTCTGTGTGTGTGAGTACCATCGTCTTTCTCTCCTCTCTGAGACACTGTCTGTCTGTGTGTGTGGGTGTGAGTGCCACCATCTCTCTCCTCTCTGAGACACTGTCTGTGTGTGTGAGTACCATCGTCTTTCTCTCCTCTCTGAGACACTGTCTGTCTGTGTGTGTGTGTGTGTGAGTACCACCGTCTCTCTCTCTCGTCTCTGAGACACTGTCTGTGTGTGAGAGTACCACATTCTCTCTCTCGTCTCTGAGACATTAGACACATTTACATGGCCATCCCTGATCCGGATCAGACACATCGGTACATTTGATCCTGGCAGTGTAAACGCTTGACTGACTCAAGTCCCAGCATGCACTGCAGTGGCGTGTGTTTTAAAGGCAGGTGGCAGACAAACAGCCTTCACATCAGTGGAGCAGATAGGAGAGCAGATCCCTACTGCCAATATTATATTATTATTATTTTTATTTCTTGGCAGACGCCCTTATCCAGGGCGACTTTCAACATAAGTTCAATACAAAATGCAAGAATACAGTTAAGTACAAGGCATCAAACATTACAAATTCAAATTTACATTAAAAGAAGCAATTCAAGATATAATACATTTTACAACTTCCAATTTATACAGTTAAGTACTGTAAGTGCAGACATACACTCACCTAAAGGATTATTAGGAACACCATACTAATACTGTGTTTGACCCCCTTTCGCCTTCAGAACTGCCTTAATTCTACGTGGCATTGATTCAACAAGGTGCTGAAAGCATTCTTTAGAAATGTTGGCCCATATTGATAGGATAGCATCTTGCAGTTGATGGAGATTTGTGGGATGCACATCCAGGGCACGAAGCTCCCGTTCCACCACATCCCAAAGATGCTCTATTGGGTTGAGATCTGGTGACTGTGGGGGCCAGTTTAGTACAGTGAACTCATTGTCATGTTCAAGAAACCAATTTGAAATGATTCGACCTTTGTGACATGGTGCATTATCCTGCTGGAAGTAGCCATCAGAGGATGGGTACATGGTGGTCATAAAGGGATGGACATGGTCAGAAACAATGCTCAGGTAGGCCGTGGCATTTAAACGATGCCCAATTGGCACTAAGGGGCCTAAAGTGTGCCAAGAAAACATCCCCCACACCATTACACCACCACCACCAGCCTGCACAGTGGTAACAAGGCATGATGGATCCATGTTCTCATTCTGTTTACGCCAAATTCTGACTCTACCATCTGAATGTCTCAACAGAAATCGAGACTCATCAGACCAGGCAACATTTTTCCAGTCTTCAACTGTCCAATTTTGGTGAGCTTGTGCAAATTGTAGCCTCTTTTTCCTATTTGTAGTGGAGATGAGTGGTACCTGGTGGGGTCTTCTGCTGTTGTAGCCCATCCGCCTCAAGGTTGTACGTGTTGTGGCTTCACAAATGCTTTGCTGCATACCTCGGTTGTAACGAGTGGTTATTTCAGTCAAAGTTGCTCTTCTATCAGCTTGAATCAGTCGGCCCATTCTCCTCTGACCTCTAGCATCAACCAGACATTTTCGCCCACAGGACTGCCGCATACTGGATGTTTTTCCCTTTTCACACCATTCTTTGTAAACCCTAGAAATGGTTGTGCGTGAAAATCCCAGTAACTGAGCAGATTGTGAAATACTCAGACCGGCCCGTCTGGCACCAACAACCATGCCACGCTCAAAATTGCTTAAATCACCTTTCTTTCCCATTCAGACATTCAGTTTGGAGTTCAGGAGATTGTCTTGACCAGGACCACACCCCTAAATGCATTGAAGCAACTGCCATGTGATTGGTTGGTTAGATAATTGCATTAATGAGACATTGAACAGGTGTTCCTAATAATCCTTTAGGTGAGTGTACATCCTGGAAAGTAAAGCTAAGATATAAGGTCACAGTCAAGGGTTACGGGAAAGGGAGCAAGGAGGAAATCAATCAATAATGCAAGATGGATGATAAAATGCTATGAAGTGCTATCTAACGGGGATTAAACAGGACTAATATTACAAGTGCTGTCTGAAAAGATGTGTCTTGAGTAAGCGCCGGAATGAGGTCAAGGACTCTGCTGTTTTGACTTCGGTGGGCAGGTCGTTCCACCATTTAGGGTTCAGGGATGAGAAGGAGCGGCTCTGGAGGAAGGAGAGTAGAGAGGAGGCAGAGTTAGTCTTGTGGCACTGGAGGAGCGCAGTGGTCTGGAGGGGATGTATGGAGAGACGAGTGTCTGAAGGTAGCTTGGTGCAGTTTGGTCGAGACAGTGGTAGGTGAGGGTCAATGTCTTGAACTGAATGCGTGCCGCTATCGAGAGCCAGTGGAGGGAGCGGAGCAGTGGAGTAGCGCAGAGTTCTGGATAAGCTGAAGCAGGCAGGTAGTAGTTGCAGGCAGGCCGGCCAGGAGGGAGTTGCAGTAGTCCAGGTGGATTATAATTATACATATATTGTTAAAACTAACACTAAATGGCTTGTTATTTTATGTTAGCAAAAATGTATAATTCTATTTTTATTTTCAATGCTTCAAGTGCGTTGGTTTTACTTGTTAGAATAATTCGTAACGAGACTTCGCAATTTCCGATGCAGCCCTGTGTTCTAAAAGACGCATTTAATATACATGTATAATTCAGCTTGGTCTAGCAGCGTTTTAAAGGCAGGAGGCAGACATGCATCAGTGGAGCAGATCAGAGACCCTTCCCTACTTCCCTTATTACTAATGAAATACTGTTAAAATGAAAACTCAATGACCTCACTGCCCTGCACCATCCTTGTCCTGTTCTGATAGATTAGTATATTGCACATGTGTCATCTGGGCTGCTGTCTTCACTCGCTGTGATGAGTGCCCGTGTTTCTCATATGTGTTTAGTGCTGAGGTCCCAGTCAGGCAGTGCTCAGCCATCAACGTCTCTGGGGAATTCCTGAGCTCTTTGCTCTTGAAGTCTTTCTTGGTCTTTGAACTGCTTTGTGTGTGTGTGAGGGGGGGGCGGCTGTGCTGCTGTCACAACTGAAAAAGTGTGTCTTGGGATCCTATCCTTATATGTGTTATGTTTTAATGTGTTATCTTGTTATTTAAATTATTATATATGTGGTGTGTTTCTCTAGCTGGGGTACAGAGGCCTACCTTATCAGCTGTTCTTGGCTTCTTTTCTTTCCTTTCCTTTTCAGCCTTCTCTTCTTTGTCTTTTCTCTTCTATTAATTTGTGTTTTTCTGTTTGTTGATACCATCTACCGTGTAGTGATGTCTGTGTCTATTTCTCTATATAGAGATATGTGCAAATGTTTATATATATTTTGAAGTTCCTTTGCTTCTTATTCAATATATTTAGGTTAAATTTCCTGTATTGTATCTCTCTCTCTCTCTCTCTCTCTCTCTCTCTCTCTCTCATTTCTGATTCCATGACTAACATAGGCAGTGTTGACAAAGCAATTATTTTTATTCAAATAATACAATATATCTGAATAACAAGAACAGCAAAAATCATAATAAATAATACAAATTCGGTGAAAAGACTAATAATAACAGTAATGACAGAATAATAGTAATCCGCTGAGCAGTGTAAAGCCATCAGATCAAATGTTCCTCTCAGGTAGATGGTATACTCGTCGGTACGATAGATCCTGGCCATGTGATGCTCGACTGGCTCCAGTCCCAGCATGCACTGCGGCGGCGTATGTGTTACAGGCAGGAGGCAGATAAACACCTTTCACATCAGTGGAGCTGGACTCCATTCAACTAATTACGTGACTTCTAAAGACAATTGGTTTCAGCACAGCTCAATCAGGTGTATCAGAGCAAAGGGGGTGATGACTTATGCATTCAATTACTTTCTGTTTTGTATTTGTAATTCATTTAGAACAATTTGCAGATGATATTTTACTGACCATCCCAGCATCAGGATATCTTCTTCCAATAATTTATAGACAGACAAACAGAGAAGTCAATATATCAAAAGACAGAAGGCAGGCAGGCAGACAATCAGAAAAACCAAGGAACAGATTGGACAGCCAAAAAACAGACACCTAAGTTACATTTTTATACTTTTGAGATTCAAGTAGAAATGTCATAATTATATTCATGTATGAAGATATAAAGGAACAGAAAATGTAAAGAGAGAAAAAAGGATCAAGGCAATAAAAAGTGAAGCATTGAGTATTGTGAGTACTACAGACTAGTGTTTTGAGTTGTGTGTGTGTCCGCGTGTGTGAGGCATTAATTACAAGATAAATGCAAAATATTTGCATTTTTCTGTTTGGGGGTGGGGGGGGGGGGATCCTTGTCTGGTGCTCAATGTGAAGCTTTGTGATGTTATCCCATTCTTAGTTACCGCTGCCATAGGTGAAGTGTATAATGTCTTTATCCAGTGAATGAACGATTCAAAAACCAATTACCAAAGTAGAAATGTCCAGTTCACTGTGTCAAAGGCTTTTTCTGTAGCTAATGATACAATTATTGTTTAAATTGAGTAGGCGACGCATGTTGTTTGAAGAGCGTCTACCTCTGATGAAGCCAGTTTGGTCGGGGTAGATAAGCAATGGAGTTACCGATTCTAATCAGGTGGCTAGAGCTTCACTGATTATCTGAAGGTCTGTATTTATTAGATATAGGGGGCGATAGCTAGAGCATAGTGTTGGGTCCTTGTCTGGTTTAAGTAATACTGAGATAAGGGCTGTGTTCATGTGTGGAGGAACTGTAGAAGATTGTTTTAATTTGGATGCCATTTTGGTAAATAATGGTGAGATTGTTTGCCAGAAGTGTTTATAAAACTCGGTAGGGTTCATGAATGGCCCAAAACCCCCAAATATTTTAGTTTTCCAATTGCTTATTGTGGAACGAAAATTGAATGACCAAAACACGGACCATATACACAGCTGGATGTTAACTGGACTGGACTGAAACTGCCTAGAAAGCAAAGCGTCTCTTTTCCTTTTTCATCAGGGATGAGATATCTGAGGTTTCACCAGGAGCAGTAATATCCAAACTGAAAACGGGAAACGATGTCATTCTCTATTTTCTGTCTGTGAGAAAAACCTAAAATACAAAATCACTGTGACATCGCTATCACACTCTAGCGTCTGCAGGCTGGAATTACATCTGTTGGTATAATTTCACTTACTTTTCAGTAATCTAATACTCGTTTGAATGTTGTGTATGGTCTGTCCCAAGGGTCATTTCTAGCCTTTTGGGGGCCCTAAGCAGGATTTGATTTGCCCCCCCCTCACTTTTTTTCCTCATCCCATTTTTTTCAATGACATAGGTTTAGTGTCTTACACATTTTTGCCCCAGGCTCAGTCATAGTCAGCAGCACCTGTAGTCTGAAGTCTGTCAGTCAATAAAGGTCCTGACAGATATTGCAGATTTAAATAAGTGTCTAAACCAGGGGTTCTCAGACTTTATCTTGAGCCTCTCTGATCAATGACAAAAAATGACTGCGCCTCCTCATAGTTTATAAGAACAATACAGCAATATTTGGAAAATCATGAATAAAAAAGTAGGGATTTGATCAATATAGAGATCCGTATGAGTTGCAGAAATAGGCTATACATTTTGAGATCAAAAACAGTAGAAATGGACACCGCTAAAATAAAACTTTACAACCTTTTAAGAAACATGACACAAACCAATGATAGATTAATTCCATATAATATTCATTATTCCTATCTGATCAGTGGGAGGGTTGTGTTTGTTTCCTCAATGCCCAAAGTAATGGGATTTGGGGTTGCAATTTTAGACACATAAGTCATCTTCCAAAGAAAGCGATATTTAGTTTTAATTGCAGTTAATGTCTAGAAGCCGCTCCATGTAAATCCCAGTTTTAAATAAGCTTTGTCAAATTTTCAGCTTTTGTGTTTTGACTGAACCTCCACTGATGTATTGGACGCAACAACTTATACATTTCTCACAACAACTTCTCTTTAAGCACAACGTGTATGGCAAGCCAAATTATCATTTAGAGATATCATAAATCATTTAAAGATATCTTCATATATTTCAAGATATATCGGAAACTTTTAAAGATATCTGCAAATCAATTTGAGATATTTGAAAATCATTTAAAGATATCTTATTTAAAAGTACATTTAGAGATATCTCTAAATAATGTAGAGATATCTATAAATCATTTTGAGATATCTTCAAAACGTTTAGAGATATCTGCAAATCATTTAGAGAATTCATTTAGGTGAACTTGGACTGTCCAGTTCAATTAAAGTAAAAAGAAAAAAAAAAAACATACAGCCAGCTAGGTTTAGCTACACATCTCATGTCATCGTTATATTGCTGTACCTTTCTCTTGTGCTTGTTTTTCCTTCAGTTTATTTTTGTGTGCCATATAGGTGCGTTCTTGTATTTTTTTCCGCTACTGTAATTTGGTTGCGTCGCAATCCTAATTTTGTTATTCAAATTTTCTACTACACCCAAGGCAGGTTTGATTGATGGCAGGTTTCTAGAGCATAACTTACACCGATCAGCCATAACATTATGAGCACTGACAGGTGAAGTGAATAACATTGATACTCTCATTATCATGGCACCTGTCAGTGGGTGGGATATATTAGGCAGCAAGTGAACATTTTCTCCTCAAAGTTGATGTGTTAGAAGCAGGAAAAATGGGCAAGCGTAAGGGCCAAAGTGTGATGGCTAGACGACTGGGTGACTAAATCCCACTTTTAAATTACTAGCTAAGTAGATAACTTGAATATTTATGCTGCAGAAGTAGGTAGCAGTACAGTATAGAGGCTAAACAAAAAAAAGTGCAAACTCTTGCAGTTCCTATATCTATATCTACACTACTGGTCAAAAGTTTTAGAACTGCTAGAGTTTTTTTTCTGCTGCACCAACGCATACCAAAACCTGATTGATGGCTGGTTTTTAGAGTGTAACTTATTTTTGATTCAATGAGCTAACATAAAATCCAGCCATAAAACTGATCACTGTGATCAATTATAGAAAATAATTGAAAATATATTCAATGTATTAATTATATATTATTGCTACGGGGCCCTAAGCAGCCGCTTATGTTGCTTATGCCTAGAACTGTCTCTGATACTACACACTGCACTGACACACTAGTATACACTACACCCTGGTGACCAATGGGAGTGATCCATAATGACAGAAATTAAAATTGCACCAGGGAAACAGAAAAGCACTTGCAATACAGTGCTCAGCCATCTGTTTATTTTTTGGTTATTTGAAACCTTGTACTGTATCAAGCTAGTGCGTAGTAGAGAGAGAGAGAGAGAGAGAGAGAGAGAGAGAGAGAGAGATATCATCTTTTATTTATTTATTTATTATATTTATTTTGTTTGTTTATTTATTTATTTATTTATTTTATTTTGGCACAAAAGACCCTTCAATACAGCCCAGCTTGGCTCACATGCTTCTGTTCTATTTTTTTAAATACTGGTACATGATATCTCATAACCTTTTACAACTTAATTGTGAAGAAAATAAACTCATGTGCCTTCAGCTTAAAAACAGACTTGGTTATTTACAATTTTACATTACAGAATGTTTACCCTCTATAAAATCCATATGATTATATTATTGTAGTGGATTGGAGTAGTGATTCAGTAAAGAAACAGAGATGTCATTGGTGAGGCATGTGTGAGACATTGGGAGAATTTGTTTATAGATTTCTCTTTGTGAGCCATCACTGAGATTAACCATAACTGTCTTACACTTTTCTCATTGAAAGGTTATTCAGCTAAGACTTGAGATAAGTAGTATACATATGAGGCATTAAGAGTTGCAGCATAGTTTGGTTTTGAATCTAGTATTTTTCTCATTTTTTTGGATGATAGACATACATGAGTAAAGATTAACTTGAGATAAACTTCAGAAGAATTTAAGAGCTAATGTTCTGATCAGAGTAACAATCCAAGGGTTGTTTCTCAGGAGCAGAAATATTATAAAAATTGTTTCAATCTCACACTGATTTCAAATAGGACTCAACTATATCTAGGAGAAGTTCATGAGATTAAGAGGCGATCTTATTTTGAATATTTCTTTCCTCTGGGTTACCCCGCCCCCCAGCCCCTGGTGTCACGGGTTCCTTGGTTCCAGACCAGCAGGTTTATGGTGCCGGCACGGAGCTGCTTTTGCCGGCCAAGAACCATTTTGTTTGCGGTGGAAATGCGCAGAATGGTTCGAGATTAGGCTCCGCCTCCTGTACCAGCACCAGCACCGTGCCG
Source organism: Amia ocellicauda (assembly GCF_036373705.1). Classification (NCBI taxonomy): domain Eukaryota; kingdom Metazoa; phylum Chordata; class Actinopteri; order Amiiformes; family Amiidae; genus Amia; species Amia ocellicauda. The sequence goes on from NC_089863.1 coordinate 27,722,841, forward strand.
GTGGAAAAGCGCTGAGTGGGCCAGTCAGAGTCCCAACCTCAATCCAATCTGAAATGTGTGGCATGACTTGAAGATCGCTGTCCATCAACACTCCCCAAGGAACTGGACAGAGCTTGAACATTTTTGTAAAGAAAAATAGTCAAATCTTACCAAATCTAGGTGTGCAGAGTTGAGACTGATCCCCACAGACTCACAGCTGTAATTTCTGCCAAAGATGCTTCCAGCAAATACGAACTCACGGGGGTGGAGAGTTATCCAATTATGAGATTTCAGATATTTTTTCACAATAAAACATTTTCCCCTTAACAGTGTGAATTATGGTGTGCGGGTAAGTGGGGAAATATTCTTAAAAGCATGAAACTCTGAGGCACTGACTCAAGGTGGTGTAGACTTTCTATAGGCACTGTGTATACTCTGACTTGTGTACTATACACTCTGACTGGTGTTTATTGTGTTTCAGTGCTCAGTGCTGCCATCAGCCCTGGACAGACTGAAGGTAAGAGAGCAGCCACACACACACACTGATACACACAAACATGCAGTAATACACACACTGACCCACACTCACACTGACACACTGACACACACACACACACTCGCCCTGCAGACTCTTGCCAGGATCGCCACAATATCACTTTAATACAGCAGACTGCGGTTGATAAAGGTTACATGTTCCTGCCTTACATGCCTTTAAAATGCCCTCAAAAGTGTAACCTATTTACTGTGTCTGGAAAAGTATTGCAATACAAATCACAGCCACAACACAATGTAGAGTTTGAAATAGTTTGATAAATATTCTGTATAGTTTCAGTTTTATCCAACATTGTCTGAGGAGCGTCTTTCACTCATTTCTGTAGCTTGTTCTGTGATTTGGAGACACCATAACTATGTTAAAACAACTATGGTAAATAAATATAATAATGACTGTAAACCAAATAAACACTTTTTTTTTTTTTTCTGAAGTCTGATGAAGGATTTTAGGGTAATTTTAAAATTATATTTTGAAAATGTATGGGTGCATTATCAGAGGAATATGTGCCGATACCAATATCTCTGTAAAAGGCCAATATCGGCCAATAATATCGGTGCTCCAGTATATCGGTTGGGCCTTAATCTTAAACAAATAATAAATACCATACTCCTCTGTCTGTGAAGAGCTCTGGTGTGATTATTAATCTGTGCTCTCTGGTTCTGCAGCTGTAACCCCCAATGGATCCCTGGAGGAGACCAGATCTGTAACCCAACAGGGCAACCAGACAGGTGAGTGTGTGTCTGCGCAGACCTGCGACACTGTGATTAACACACATACTCAACACCAGTTAAACATTGTGCTCAACAGGTTCTGTAACCCAACCCAAGCACAAACAACAAGGTTAATCAATCAATCAATTTGTAACAACTATACTGCCCGGAGGGGAGGCAACAGTTAGGCCTGGGGCCTAAGCCATGGACCCCCAGAGAGTTATTTTCTCCTACATGTCATCCATTTGGCATGTATTTGTTGTAGTATGTTTATCACTCTGTAAAGTGCTCTGTGGTTATAGCAAAGCTCTAAATCGGTGCTGCTGGCTGTGGTCTTCCCTCTGGTGGGGGCCTCTCGCTGACCCTCGAGGGTGGGGGGGTTGTGCCTCATCAGACTTCCACGGTGGGGGAAAGGTGCCTCATCGGACCCTCAGAGGGGGCTGTTGCTGGAAGACAAAAAGACAGTTGTGCTCAAATACTGGTCATGCAATGCAGGACATTTCCAAAAGCAATTGTGTATGTCCATGGTACACACCGGCGGCACTATGGGCTAGAAAAACAGAGACGGAACAGATAGTGAACAGAGTCTTCAGCTGTGATATAAATCTGTTACATGGGTTGGAAGATCATTCCACAGTTTTGGGGCCCTATAACTAAATGCTCGACCACCTACGGTTTTCTTGTGTATTTTTAGGGAGCACTAAGTAACCGGCTTCCTGGGATCACAATGACTGACCTGGACTGTATTCAATATTTTAAGTAGGGGGTGCCAGACCCTTTAGTGCTTTAAATGCTAGTAAGAGAACTTTAAAGTCTATCCTGTAGCACATGGGCAGCCAGTGAAGAGAAGCTCATACTGGAGTGATGTGGTCATTTTGTTTTTCTGGCTCCTGGGAGGCATTTTACTGCTAATACTGGTGACATTCTGACTATGGAGTCTTAATAATGAGCCCCTTCTCAGCAGATGTGCCGCTGAGGGGTTCGAAATCCAGAAAAACACATTTCAAAAAAGTTATAAATTGATTTGCATGTTAATGAGGGAAATAAGTATTTGACCCCTTTGACTTAGTACTTGGTGGCAAAACCCTTGCAAGAGGTCAGACGTTTCTTGTAGTTGGCCACCAGGTTTGCACACATCTCAGGAGGGATTTTGTCCCACTCCTCTTTGCAGATCCTCTCCAAGTCATTAAGGTTTCGAGGCTAACGTTTGGCAACTCGAACCTTCAGCTCCCTCCACAGATTTTCTATGGGATTAAGGTCTGGAGACTGGCTAGGCCACTCCAGGACCTTAATGTGCTTCTTCTTGAGCCACTCCTTTGTTGCCTTGGCTGTGTGTTTTGGGTCATTGTCATGCTGGAATACCCATCCACGACCCATTTTCAATGCCCTGGCTGAGGGAAGGAGGTTCTCACCCAAGATTTGACAGTACATGGCCCCGTCCATCGTCCCTTTGATGCGGTGCAGTTGTCCTGTCCCCTTAGCAGAAAAACACCCCCAAAGCATAATGTTTCCACCTCCATGTTTGACGGTGGGGATGGTGTTCTTGGGGTCATTCCTCCTCCTCCAAACATGGCGAGTTGAGTTGATGCCAAAGAGCTTGATTTTGGTCTCATCTGACCACAACACTTTCATCCAGTTCTCCTCTGAATCATTCAGATGTTCATTGGCAAACTTCAGACTGGCCTGTACATGTGCTTTCTTGAGCAGGGGGACCTTGCGGGCGCTGCAGGATTTCAGTCCTTCACGGCGTAATGTGTTACCAATTGTTTTCTTGGTGACTATGGTCCCAGTTGCCTTGAGATAATTAACAAGATCCTCCCGTGTAGTTCTGGGCTGATTCCTCACCGTTCTCATGATCACTGAAACTCCACGAAGTGAGATCTTGCATGGAGCCCCAGACCGAGGGAGACTGACAGTTATTTTGTGTTTCTTCCATTTGCCAATAATCGCACCAACTGTTGTCACCTTCTCACCAAGCTGCTTGGCGATGGTCTTGTAGCCCATTCCAGCCTTGTGTAGGTCTACAATCTTGTCCCTGATATCCTTGGACAGCTCTTTGGTCTTGGCCATGGTGGAGAGTTTGGAATCTGATTGATTGATTGCTTCTGTGGACAGGTGTCTTTTATACAGGTAACGAGCTGAGATTAGGAGCACTCCCTTTAAGAGAGTGCTCCTAATCTCAGCTCGTTACCTGTATAAAAGACACCTGGGAGCCAGAAATCTTGCTGATTGATAGGGGATCAAATACTTATTTCCCTCCATAACATGCAATTCAATGTATAACTTTTTTGAAATGTGTTTTTCTGGATTTTTGTTGTTGTTATTCTGTCTCTCACTGTTAAAATATACCTACCATTAAAATTATAGAGTGATCATTTCTTTGTCAGTGGGCAAACAAACAAATAAGCAGGGGATCAAATACTTATTTCCCTCACTGTATATTTTGTAAGTCACCCTGGACAAGGGTGTCTACTAAGAAATACATATTATTATTATTATTATTATTATTATTATTATTATTATTTCTTGGCAGATGCCCTTATCCAGGGCGACTTACAACATAAGTGCAAACAAAGTGCAAAAATACAGAAGTACAAGGCATTATCAGGTTACTGTTAGTGTTCAGGTGACTGTCTTGGTGATCAGGTGACTGGCTGTGTCTCTCTCTGTGATGGGTGAGTGGAGGAGCCCTGGGCGTCCCAGAGTCATTGTGTGCGTCTGTGTGTTGCTGTGGTGAGTTTGCGGTTTGTCACAATGTCACAACGGTACAGGGGACCCTCAGCCTCCCTCCTCCAGCTTCCTCTACCTGCCTGTGTGCTTGTATCTGAGACTGAACAGATTAGTAATTCATGCTGCTGGGTGTAGAGCTGACCAGGCTTGTGAGTCTTTTTACTGTATATATACAGTCATACAATAGATTACATTACATTACATACAGCTCGGCCCACTGCCACTGTGTCTGTGTCTCCAAAGAGACCCTGGTACCCTGGAGAGATGCTCACTCTGCGCTGTCAGATATCAGGGTCTCTCTCAGGCTGGACCTATCTCTGGTTCAGTGGCACACAGAGGACTCCTGTGGAGTCGAGTCCCAGATATAACAACACCCTCACTGTGTCTGCTGTGTCTCAGCAGTACTGGTGTCAGGGTCAGAGGACAGAACGACCACAGACCTCACAGCCCAGTGCTCCTCTTGGAGTGACTGTGACTGGTGAGTGCACTGTGTCTATCACTGTGTGTGCGTGTGTGTGTGTGTGTGTGTGTATGTGCGTGTGCGTGTGCGTTTGTGCGTGCGTGTCTGGTCAGTTCACTGCAGCTCCTTTACAGTGTACAGAGACAGGAGATCGAACTGTTACATGTGCTCTGTCCACAGCTCTGCCCCACGCCTCCCTGACCGTAGAGCCGCACTGGAGCCCCATCTACACTGGAGAGACAGTGTCTCTGAGGTGTGGGCTCTATGGGGGCTACACAGACTGGCAGTATCACTGGTATAAAGATGGGAAATGCATTGAAGATGCCCAGCCTGCTGGACACACTGTGACTGGGGACACACTCTCCATCACTGCAGTGTCTGTGTCTGATGGGGGGCAGTATCAATGTGAGGGACAGAGAGCAGACAGACCCCTGTCCTCACAGCGCAGTGACCCAATCTCTCTCTCTGTGTCAGGTGAGTGTCTCCTCAGTCCTGCATTACAGATTAACTGAAACTCACTCGCAGAACACGGTGGTCACAAATGTGCACTTATCATTTATTTAGGACAGTGTTCATGTAAAACTAATATAATTTGATTACATTCATATGCAACAACTTCTGTTGAGTTACAGGAGAGGAACAGATAATCCCTGCTCTTCTACCTGCCCCTCCAGACACGGGACAGTCAGTCTCTGTTGGCAGCAGGCAACCGGGTGTGTCTTTGTCTTCTGCTCTTCTTCTCTCTCCTCCTTCTTTTTTATCTTCAGTTGTAGACTTTTACAAGTTATAACCCAGACACTCAGATTATCATCCAATAATATTGATGCCATTTGCCCGATCTTGTCTAGCTCAGGTCGTGCCGTGAGACACAAGACTGCGCTGCCCTCGTCTGTGAGATTGTTCATTCATTTGAGATGGATGAGTTTGTAAATAGTATTAAAAACACTGATGTATGGTGCAGGTCTGACACTTCCACTCACTGTCCCTCAGGCTACAGGGAGGTCATAGTGCCTTTGCTGAAACACAGCAGGGTCCGGCACGGCAGAGACTCTGGGGGAATTATCATTTGGTATAAAGCAGAGCTAACCAAATCTATCCAGCCCATAAATAAAGGAGAATCACATATGTGGTTAAAAATGTCCTGGTCAGGGTCGCGGAATGTAAGACATTTTGAAAACAACTTTGATAATTATCAAATAATAAACACAGACAACCAGACATCAAAGATCTACGCCTTAGTTACTACAAACTCACAATCAAAAAGAAAAAGAACAACCACATCAATAAACAACTGACAGAGATTGAGGAATAGATTCTGGGAAAATTGGAATAAGCTGAATAAATCAAAACCTGATGAATTCACTATTGAAAATGGAAACACATGGAAAGAACATTTTGAAAAAATATACAAAACAACAACACAAAATGATCAAACTAAAACAAATGGAATTGTCAATTAAAGACAATCAGAAGCCCCTGGACTCCCCGATCACTGAGTGGAACTGAAGGAGAAATTTAGGCCCTCCAGAACAGAAAAGCCAGCGGGGCAGACAGCCTCTCCAGTGAGATGCTGAAACACAGCAGCCCCAAGCTGCAGGAAGCCCTGCTCAAACTCCTTAACACAACTCTAAAGGTGGGACATTTCCCTGACATCTGGAATCAAGGGTTAATTACCCCCTTACATAGAAATGGAGACAAATTCGACCCCAACAACTACTGGGGCACCTGTGTGAGCAGTAACCTGGGGAAGGTGTTCTGCAGCATCATCAACACCCGGATACTGGCTTCAAGACTGGATTCTGGATTCAAGTCTTCAAAATCATGAACGGCATCGACCACATCAAACCAGAGGAGCTTTTCCAGATCAACAGGGACACACGCACCCGGGGACACAAATGGTAATTGGGCTTCAAGGCATTAAAGACAGAAAACAGGAGACACTTCTTCACGCAGAGAGGCGTCACAACCTGAACAAACTCCCCAGCGATGTGGTTGAAGCTGAAAATTTGGGAACATTAAAAAACAGACTGGATAGGATCCTTGGATAACTCAGTTATTAATGGACACCAAACGAGCACAATGGGGCGAATGGCCTCCTCTCCATTGTAAACTGTCTTATGTTCTTATGTTCCTCAACACACACTGTCCTGAGTAAGAGTCAGATTGTCTTCCTCCCAAAACACCGCACTACAGATCATATCTACACCCTACACACTCTCATAGAGAAACATGTAAATAAAGATATAAAGAGATTTACAGGAGCTCAGCCTGTCCTGACCGTGTGCTCTGTGTTACAGGAGCTCAGCCTGTCCTGACTGTGTGCTCTGTGTTACAGGAGCTCAGCCTGTCCTGACTGTGTGCTCTGTGTTACAGGAGCTCGGCCTGTCCTGACTGTGTGCTCTGTGTTACAGGAGCTCGGCCCCAGCCTGTCCTGACTGTCTCTCCACTGGGACAGATATTCGAGGGAGACTCAGTGACTCTGCGCTGTGAGGTTACAGGGGCGTCTGCAGGCTGGAGGTATTACTGGTACAGAACTGGACAGAGCAGGGCTGGACTGGACTATGTGTGGTACAATGCCAGATGGGTCTATCTGCAGCCCCTCTCTGACAGCAGCAGCGGAGCTGGAGGCAACTTCACCATCAGCGCTGTGACTGGGACACACAGAGGGCCGTACTGGTGCAGAGCTGAGAGAGGAGACGCACCCTATTACACTCAGTACAGCGGGGCTGTGACTCTGACAGTGTCAGGTGAGTGATGCAGTGTGTTAATAGGACAGTGTTCATCTCTGTGACTGCAGCACTATATTATGTATCCATAATTCCCCATCTCTCTCTCTCTCCCCCTCTTTATCTCTCTATCTCTAGAGCTGTTCTCCAGGCTTGCTCTGACAGTCATCCCTGCAGGGTCAGTGTGGGAGGGAGAGACAGTGACTCTGCAGTGCGACACTGAGGCACTGAGAGCTGACACACAGCTGAGCTACACATTCACCAGAGACACCGAGACCCTGAGAGCAGCGGCTGCACAGAGTCAGCACAGCGTCCCTGCAGTGATGAGAGGGGACTCTGGACTGTACCGGTGTGAGGTGCAGGCTGAGGGGACGAGTGTGAAGAGACAAAGTGACGCTGTGAGGGTGACTGTGTCAGGTGGGCTGCTTTGAGGGGCTGTGTCAGGTGTTGCGTCTCTTCCAGCTGCATGTTTGTCTGAAGCTGCTGTGTCTCCGTCTCCGTCTGGACGTTCCCTCAGTGCTGAAGTGCCTCACGCTGTGCCTGTGAGTCTGGACACTCAATCCCTGCCCAGTCTCTGCAGTCTGTGCCCAGTGTCCAGCCCAGCGTCCGGCACAGTGCTGCCTGTCACTGCGTCACTGTTAAGGTCGTCACTGCTGTGTCCGATACGCCATTTAGTCCCTCATCAGAGAGCTGGTCTGTCGAGTGCATTGCACAGTGGATGTGTTAAAGCCACACCAGATACACAGCATGATCAACACACAGCAGCACTTCACCGACTGGAGCTGGGTCCTCTAACTGTGGGGATTCTTATAAGACAAATTCATCTGTAGCTTTAATGCCCAGCTCCAGGGCAACAGCTCTGCATATACAGTGGGGGAAAAAAGTATTTGATCCCCTGCTGATTTTGTACGTTTGCCCACTGATAAAGAAATTATCAGTCTATAATTTTAATGGTAGGTGTATTTTAACAGTGAGAGACAGAATAACAACAAAAAAAATCCAGAAAAACGCATTCCAAAAAAGTTATACATTGATTTGCATGTTAATGAGGGAAATAAGTATTTGACCCCTTTGACTTGATGGCAAAACCCTTGTTGGCAATCACAGAGGTCAGACGTTTCTTGTAGTTGGCCACCAGGTTTGCACACATCTCAGGAGGGATTTTGTCCCACTCCTCTTTGCAGATCCTCTCCAAGTCATTAAGGTTTCGAGGCTGACATTTGGCAACTCGAACCTTCAGATCCCTCCACAGATTTTCTATGGGATTAAGGTCTGGAGACTGGCTAGGCCACTCCAGGACCTTAATGTGCTTCTTCTTGAGCCACTCCTTTGTTGCCTTGGATGTGTGTTTTGGGTCATTGTCATGCTGGAATACCCATCTACGACCCATTTTCAATGCCCTGGCAGACGGAAGGAGGTTCTCACCCAAGATTTGATGGTACATGGCCCCGTCCATCGTCCCTTTGATGCGGTGCAGTTGTCCTGTCCCCTTAGCAGAAAGACACCCCCAAAGCATAATGTTTCCACCTCCATGTTTGACGGTGGGGATGGTGTTCTTGGGGTCATTCCTCCTCCTCCAAACACGGCGAGTTGAGTCTCATCTGACCACAACACTTTCACCCAGTTCTCCTCTGAATCATTCAGATGTTCATTGGCAAACTTCAGACGGGCCTGTACATGTGGATTCTTGAGCAGGGGGACCTTGCGGGCGCTGCAGGATTTCAGTCCTTCACGGCGTAGTGTGTTACCAATTGTTTTCTTGGTGACTATGGTCCCAGCTGCCTTGAGATTATTAACAAGATCCTCCCGTGTAGTTCTGGGCTGATTCCTCACCGTTCTCATGATCATTGAAACTCCACGAGGTGAGATCTTGCATGGAAACCCAGACCGAGGGAGACTGACAGTTATTTTGTGTTTCTTCCATTTGCCAGTAATCGCACCAACTGTTGTCACCTTCTCACCAAGCTGCTTGGCGATGGTCTTGTAGCCCATTCCAGCCTTGTGTAGGTCTACAATCTTGTCCCTGACATCCTTGGACAGCTCTTTGGTCTTGGCCATGGTGGAGAGTTTGGAATCTGATTGTTTGATTGCTTCTGTGGACAGGTGTCTTTTATACAGGTAACGAGCTGAGATTAGGAGCACTCCCTTTAAGAGAGTGCTCCTAATCTCAGCTCGTTACCTGTATAAAAGACACCTGGGAGCCAGAAATCTTGCTGATTGATAGGGGATCAAATACTTATTTCCCTCATTAACATGAAAATCAATGTATAACTTTTCTGAAATGCGTTTTTCTGGATTTTTTTGTTGTTATTCTGTCTCTCACTGTTAAAATACACCTACCATTAAAATTATAGACTGATCATTTCTTTGTCAGTGGGCAAACATACAAAATCAGCAGGGGATCAAATACTTTTTTCCCTCACTGTATTGTCTTTGTTGTTGGTGTCCTTTTTGTCCTCAGCTGCTTTATTGTGCTGTTCTTAGTGTCCATGATGGACACACAGGCACTGCATCCATCCAGCATCTTCCTAGTCTGGTTTCATTGGCCAGTGTAGTTTTAAATGTACAAAAAATCTGATAAATGTTTTCAGGCAAGACATTGACCTCTGACATTGACATTGACAGTGACCTCTGTCTCTAATCACACCTCCTGTCCCTTGTCCTCCAGAGGGCCGGCCTGCAGCCACACTGACCCTGGAGCCACCTTGGACGCAGCTGTACCCCCTGGAGCCAGTGTCTCTGAGGTGTGGACTCTCAGGGGCCTCTAAAGGCTGGACATATCGCTGGTACAGAGATGGCTCTCCCACTGCGGTGTCCCAGAGTGATGGACACACTGTGACCGGGGACAGGCTCTCCATCACTGCAGTGTCTGTGTCTGATGGGGGGAAGTATCAGTGTGAGGGCATGAGGGGGAGCCAGTCATTTGTCTCTCAGCGCTCTGATGGTCTCAATCTCTCCATCTCAGGTCAGTCCTGGACCGGCGCTGCTCAGCTACTGTGTTACAGTGTGTCAGTGCCGCGTCCTCACTGTGTCTGTCTCTCTCTCTCTCTCTCTCAGAGCTGCTACCTCGCGTCAATCTGACTGTGGATCCCCCCAGAGTTCAGCACTTTACAGGCAGTGTGGTCACTCTGAAGTGTGGGGGGCCGGGGGGCTCTGCTGGGTGGACAGTGAAGCGCTACACAAAGGGGCAGGTGGAGCCAAGCTGCTCGTCTCACAGGGGAGAAACAACTGCAGACGGCTGCTTCATCAGATACACCTCAGAGTCTGAAAGTGGAGTGTACTGGTGTCAGTCTGGAGCAGAGCGCAGCAGCGCTGTCACACTGAGAGTAACCGGTGAGTAACACACTGCACCACACTGACACACTGAAGCACACAGTGAGTAACACACTGCACCACGATGACAGCACACAATGAGTAACACACTGCACCACACTGACACACTGACAACACACAGTGAGTAACACACTGCACCACACTGACACACTGAAGCACACAGTGAGTAACACACTGCACCACGATGACAGCACACAGTGAGTAACACACTGCACCACACTGACACACTGACAACACACAGTGAGTAACACAATGCACCACACTGACACACTGACAGCACACAGTGAGTAACACACTGCACCACACTGATGCAGTGTGTTGTGATACTGCAGTGTGCTGATGTGTTGTGTTGCTGTGTTGTTCAGGTGGTCATGTGATCCTGGAGAGCCCCCCCCAGCCTGTGACTGAGGGAGACACTCTGACTCTGCGCTGTGGTCTCCGTGGCTACAGATCCGACAGTGCAGTCTTCTATAAGGACGGTGTGGAGCTGCAGCCGCAGACGGTTAGAGAGACGACCATCGCCAGCGTGTCTCTGACAGACCAGGGCTCCTACAGCTGTAAACACTCCGACTGGGGAGAGTCACCAGAGAGCTGGGTGTCAGTGAGAGGTGAGACGCCCCTGTGCTGGACTGGGCTGAAAGACATACAGGCACCCAGCCCCCAGCCCTCCCTGCCAGCTGTATCTCTCTCTCTGTCTGTCTGTCTCTCTCTGTCCATCTGTATCTGTCTCTGGGATGTGTGTTAGAGACTGCTGTCTCTCCGGCTCCATCTGGACACTCCCTCAGTGCTGAAGAGCTGCACACTGTCCCCGTGAGTCTGGACACACATTCCCTGCCCAATCACTGTACACAGCATCCAGCACAGTGCTGTCAGTCATTGCGTCACTGTTGCATGGACAGATGATCTACTAATTGTGTCTGTGTCAGTGTCTGTGAGTGTGTGTATAGGTGGGTCTGTGTGTTTTAGAGTGTGTGTGTCTGTGTGTTTGTGTGAGTCTGTGTGTGAGTATGTGTGTGTCTCTGTGTGTGTCATTATGTGTGCTTCTTCCTATGTGACTCAGCTGTCCTTTAACAGGTGGGACTGAGAGACAGGGAGCAGCGGCACAGCCAGCAGGAGGTGCCCCACACCATCCCTGGAGGGTCTCTGTATGTGTGAAGGCCTGAGCCACACTGTCCTGGAGGGGCTCTGTGTGTGTGTGTGTGTCAGTGTGCGAGAGTGTGTGTCTGTATGTACGACTCACTGGGTCTAAAGCTGTGTGTGTGTGTGTGTGTGTGTGTGTGTGTGTGTGTGTCACTGCATTTACACTGCAAGGTCGGCGGTCGGCCGGTACAGTGACCCGACCCATAGTACAGCGGGAGTGGAGCTCAGCACCCTGCCTCTGAGGACTGGTGAGAGAGAGAGAGAGGGGGGGGGGACTTTTAACACTCATTTTATTAACAAATTCAATGTACAAAAAACAAACCCAAATAAATATACACACAACCATAACAACTAGAACAACAGTTATTGTGCTTGCTCCAGGGATCAGCTTAAGCCTCCCCAGTGCATCAACAACAAACAAAACTACAAATTTAAAACACCCTTCTCCTTCCCCTCTTTTTTATTTTCTATTCTTCCCCTTTTTAAAAGAACACAACCAGCTCAGTCTCTCCATTCACTTCACACAAGGCACTGTCTACACACCACAGCACTTCTAAAAACTTTGTTCAAACTTTATCTGAGTAACCAGCAACAACCTAAAAATACTGAGTAGGTTTATATTGTCACTTTCCTCTTCCTGCTCTTTAAAACTGCTAATTTGCCATCTGACACCTGGAACTCTTATTCCTCTGGTACTGCACTTCCATAATAAAAACCTCTTCACTTAAACACAGAGAAAGTCTTTGAAAATAAAATATTCAACTGTCTAAAAAGAGATTTCACCCGGGCACAAGTCATAAAAGCATGGAACACAGTTTTCCTCTCAGCACAAAAAGGACAACAGTCTAAAACGTCAGAATTAATTATAGAAATAAACGAACTGACAGCAATAATGTTGTGTAAAATCCTCCACTGTAAATCTCCAGACATCTTCGGGATCGAGGGTTTATACAGAGCTCTCCACGCCGTCCTCACCCCTCCCCAGCCACCAAATGCTCCCTCCAGGGTGTATCCGGCCTCAGCCTCACACACGCATTATACAGACTCTTCCGCTCTGCAACAGAGAAGGAGGAATGGCCGAGCCTGGCGGGGTCCAGCAGCGCTCCTGGTCTAATCTGAACGCTTATTGTTGGAGACACTGTTACCGAGGGGAAAGGTTCCTCTGCCCCATCATCACTCAGCTCCTGTTCATCCACCCTCTGCTCAGCCTGAGCTGGTCCAAGAACACCCCGGCCACTCTGACCGAGCACAGCCCCCATCCTCTCTACCACCTCCTCAGGACTGCCCCATCTCCCCCTGAATACCTCAGATCTGTCAGCTTCCGTATTCCTGCCGACACCAGCCTGGAAACAAAACTCTGTGAGTCAAGCATTACCAGCTGAAGCACTGGATTATATATCAGGGGCTACTCTAGACACCAAAGCCTGCTGTCTGCCTCCACAGTCATCCTCTCCACCTTAAACAAACCCCATGCTCTCACCATGCCACAATATACCTGTGGGAGCTGGGAAGTATCCATCCCCTTCCCCATATCAATCAGGAGAATGTGCTTGTCATAGCCTAGCCCACCCACCCTTCTCAAAAAAACAAAGGCCCATGGCCTTCAGCGCAGTGGTTCTGGAGAAAACATCAATTTCTGCAAAGCCTGCAGCCGAAAAGCTGCCACTCTACTGGCCAGATCTAACAAACCCTGCCCCCCCTCTTGCCGGGGCAGACAAAGCCCCCTTTTTCTTTTCTTTTTTTCTCCACCACCCCTTCTCAATTCTGCAAACTAGCTTCCCTATCTGTTCCCACAAACACACCAAGGACCTTCACTGCACCACAGCTCCACTGCAACCCCCCGGGCAAACCTGTCCCTGCCAGCAGCCCAGTAGAGTGGCCCTACTCTTCTCCCAATTCATACGTGCAGAAGATGCCCTCTGGAACAACTCCTGACACTGACACAGCTCCTACACATCATGCTGACCTGTGACAAAGATTGTCATGTCATACGCTGTGACTCTCACTGGCACCATGCCGTACTGAGGAACCCCCACTCCAGTCAGTGCAGAACTCAATCTGTGCACTAGAGGCTCTATGGCTAAGGAATACAGAATCCCTGATAGGGGACACCCCTGATGCACCCCACTGCGCACCAGACCTCAAAACCCCATTAACCTTCAGTATACTAAAATGTTGCTATAACAGAGCACAATATAAGACTTCTTAACAAGAAACACATTATCATATATAGAGCCACACTGCTCACTCCGACAGGGCCAAACTATATGGTATACAATATGTCACATAACTTTCTTCAGTCTGTTGGCCACTGCTGTGGAAAACATTCTCAGCTGCCCTTTTTTCTAGACCAAAGAAGTACTGTGATGGGGCATCAGTTTCACTGATGTGCTGAAATCGAGAACGCATCAGCGCCCCCTGCACCCTCAGCTCTAGCAACACCTGTATCATTTTCTTTTGAATTACTTGCTCAATGAAAAATCTGTTCTGCTGAGATTCCAGACTCTCAACTAACCCCGTAATATCCGCCTCCAGCTGTTTCTTGACCTCACTACGGCACAGAGCATCATCCTTAGCATACCTTTGACAAAACTGTTGTACTTGAATTTTCGCCACATCCCACCATTGCCATGTAGGAAAACACTCTTTCCCCTTTCCACTTGTCCCCACAAAAATTAAAACAATTGATAAAATAAGCATCTGTCAAAAGTCCTGTATTAAAATGCCAAAACGGGCTGCGTGTTCTAGAATCAGGAAATCCCACTTTAGCCAACACAATGCTATGGTCCGGTTATTTGCAGTCCTCAATAAAATGCATCAGGTCTTTGCAGACATACACCCGGTCCAACTTGGTACCTGATATATTAATATCACCTGCTCTCATCTAAGTACTGCCTTTCTTGACCTTTTTTATTCCTCCACACATCCACCAAATCAAAACTATGAAAGAGAGCAGAAAGCTCCTGAGCCGACTGGAGGTGTGGCTCTGTATGATTCTGATCTCAAACATAATCTTCAGTACAATTCAAATCCCCTCCCAGAAATGAACCATCACCAGGTAAAACTCAGATAAAACATCTTTTAAAACCTTAAAAAACTAAATCCTCTCTTTATCCTCATTAGGAGTGTAAATATTTATAAAGCAAAAACTGCGTTTCGAATCCTTGCTTTAACTTTCACCAGCCGCCCCACAACCACCTCCTGATGGGAGGGAACTTCAGCAGCACACCTCTCTGAGAACAGGACTGCAACTCCAACACTGAAGAGTGTGCCGTGACTAAACCTCTCTTTTCCACCCTTGTTTCCACTCACACATATTATTATAGTCACTGTGTGTTTCCTGGAGAAAGGACACATCTATTCTATTCTCTTTCTCTTTCTAACACACATGCTCTGTTATGTGCACTCACATTAAAAGTGCCTAAAATTAGTGTATCCATAAATAAAAATGAAAAGAGATACAACCCAACACGTGAGAAAAGCAACCATGACAGAGAGAGAAGAAAAATCGTTACATCTTTTTATTCCTTTTTTTACACCTGTTTACACAGTTTTGTTGCAGTTTTAGTTAACCGATAACGCTGCTGTTTATCCAGCTGACACACAGTCGGGTCATGAACTAGCGATTACACTGTACTTATAAATAGCTCCAAATCATGAAAATAATCCCATACTTTCACCCCTCTTTGCCCCTTTGTGGCGTCCAAACATTCTGCAATTTTAACCAGATCATATTTCCCCTACCCCATCTGACTATTCGGCTCTGATAAATAAGAGGAATCCGAGACACACCCTCCCTCTCACTCTCGTCCCCCGAGCTCCCTTGATCCACTCCCGGCACTGCGTGTAACCAAGGCCGGCACGCTGCCCTCTCCCCCCATCCGCTCTGCACAGCCTGCTCCAGCTGTCTTTTAACTACATTTCTTGTGTCCCGCTTCGCTTCCTTTTTCGGGGGATCTTAAATTCACTCTCGTTGTTATCTACATTATCAAGTTCACTTAGTAAATTGTTACATGTTTTACTGGAAACTGCTGTCTCGGAGATTTCAACCACGTGTTGAACTTTCTAATCTTTGCCTGTCTCCCTGACCTGGCAAGAAGTATTTAGGAGAAAACTACCGTGGAGGTTCTGCTCTTTAGTTTCTTTCCTAACTCTTTAAATTTGTCTTGCAGAACTTCTGCACTACCTTTTCCTATATCATTGGTTCCAATGTGGACCATGACCAATGGATTCCCCAGGTTTTGGCCAGTAGCCCGTCTATTAGTTTAGGGAGATCTGCAACCTGAGCACCAGGCAGGCAAGATACCATGCGGGTCTCCTTATCACTAGAACACATTGTGTGATCTACGCCTCTAAGAATCGAATCTCCTACTATAACTACCTCCCTGTTGTGGGGGGGAGTGGGCACTATAGTGCTCTGGTGCTCAACTGCCCTCCCACCACTCTCTTAGCTGTCACTGTCCAACTTGTTGTCCAGCAGTTGGAACCTGTTGGGCAATTGGGATGTCTCTAAGGGATGTGCGAGCCCTTTTCTGCGGTTACGACCTACTGTAATCCAGCAGTTCTCCGCACTTTCCTGCTGTAAGTTCTCAACTCTCCTGGGTTTTTGCCGCACACCATCTCTCTCATGGGCTGATTGACTTATTCTTCTGTATCACTAATACAGTGCAGATCAACAAGCTGAGCCTCAAGATCATGGACCTTGACCTCTAGGATTTCAACATGCTGACAACATTCACAAATGAAATCTTCTTGGATGACTTCATCCAGGATGGCAATCATTCTGCAAACCTCACACTGTAGTGGCCACATGCTTCTAAATTTTGAAAGCTTTTATTTATTTTTTTGGGTCTCTTGGTTTCTGTCCTCTGGTCAACTACTAGATTTTTTGTCAGCGCAGCTCTTTCTCAACAGCTGCATAAGTACTTTTTTTGTGTCTACCTGCCCCCAATTCACACCTAACTGCCTCAAACTGGCTTCACCTGACACAAACTCACCTAACAGGATTTCTGTCAGTCCTAGACTAGATTGCCTTTCCTTCATCCAATTTACTTTCACCAACTCAGCAGCTGTACTTAATTGACTTAAATTAAGGCAAACTACAGACAAGATTAACTTCAATTAAGGTAGTTAAAACAAAACCAGGAATGCCAAGACTAGGAACTAGGAACTAGGAACACAACAAGATGTCTCTCACCTGTACTGTCTTGTGTCTGTCTCTGGCAACTTGTAAATCATTTGTTTGTAATTAATGCAGGTGAGCATGATTGGTCTATAATTTCCTGGCTCAGTTTTGTCCCCTTTCTTGTGGATTGGTATGACATTTGCTGTCTTCCGGCTCCTGAGGTGGAGAGGTCGAGGTTGAAGCCGAGGCTGAGCTGAAAAATGTACTGGAACAGGACATGATTGAACCAGTCAACGCCTCCCCTTGGATCTCCAACCTGGTAATCGCTAGGAAAAAGTCTGGTGCTCTACGCGTCTGCATGGACCTGCAACCAGTGAACAAGGCAATCATAATAGACAAATACCCTGTTCTACGGCTCCACCATATTTTCCAAACTGGACTTGCGGCAGGACTATCTCCAGGTGCCTCTCCACCCCAGTAGCCGGAACCTCACTGCGTTCATGACACACACGGGTGTGTTTCGCTACAAGTGGATGCCGTTCAGGTTCAGTTCGGCTCCCAGCTGCTTTCAGAAGGTATTGACCTCTGTGCTCCCCGGGTTGGCCATTTACTTGGATGGCATCGTTGTGCATGGGCCCACGGCCTCCATCCACAACGTGCGCCTCCAGATGGTGTTTACTGCTCTGACCAAGCACAATCTCACACTCAACGATAACAAGTGTGTCTTTTGAGTTTGTGGGCTACTGGTTGTCAGCTGACAACATATCACCTATACACAGCATCCCAGAGCCTAGCTCCCCAACTCAGGTAGTCCTTTTCCTCGGCATGACTGCGTACTACCTGAAATTTCTACCACAGTACTCTGACAGCACAGCCCTGCTACGCCAGCTCCTTCAGAAGGACAAACCCTGGGTGTGGTCACAAGCCTGAAGCAAGGCTGTGCACCTCCTCAAGTCCCAGCTCACATCCTCACCAGTGTTAGCCCACTTCGACATCGCCAGCACCACCCTTGTGACCTGCGATGCTTCTGCCGTGGCTGTGGGAGCGGTGTTATCCCACGTACAGAATGGAGTGGAAAATCCCATTGCCTTTGCCTCCCGGGCAATCAACCCCACAGAATAAAGAGCGAGAGGCGCTAGCCTGCGTCTGGGCCTGTGAGCGTTGGCATTTGTACCTGTATGGTACCTTTGGGTCATAAAGGCCCAGAAAAGACTACCACAATAACCTAACAAAGAAACAGTTAGAACTATTTAAAATCAAGTATAAACAAAGAAAATAAAAAAAATGAAAAATCTCCCGTGCCTCACTCCCCACAGCTCACTCAAACTTCCCAAACTCCCAGCATGCAACAGAGAGAGAGAGAGAGAGAGAGAGAGAGAGACATACACTCACCTAAAGGATTATTAGGAACACCTGTTCAATTCTCATTAATGCAATTATCTAACCAACCAATCACATGGCAGTTGCTTCAATGCATTTAGGGGTGTGGTCCTGGTCAAGACAATCTCCTGAACTCCAAACTGAATGTCTGAATGGGAAAGAAAGGTGATTTAAGCAATTTTGAGCGTGGCATGGTTGTTGGTGCCAGACGGGCCGGTCTGAGTATTTCACAATCTGCTCAGTTACTGGGATTTTCACGCACAACCATTTCTAGGGTTTACAAAGAATGGTGTGAAAAGGGAAAAACATCCAGTATGCGGCAGTCCTGTGGGCGAAAATGTCTGGTTGATGCTAGAGGTCAGAGGAGAATGGGCCGACTGATTCAAGCTGATAGAAGAGCAACTTTGACTGAAATAACCACTCGTTACAACCGAGGTATGCAGCAAAGCATTTGTGAAGCCACAACACGTACAACCTTGAGGCGGATGGGCTACAACAGCAGAAGACCCCACCGGGTACCACTCATCTCCACTACAAATAGGAAAAAGAGGCTACAATTTGCACAAGCTCACCAAAATTGGACAGTTGAAGACTGGAAAAATGTTGCCTGGTCTGATGAGTCTCGATTTCTGTTGAGACATTCAGATGGTAGAGTCAGAATTTGGCGTAAACAGAATGAGAACATGGATCCATCATGCCTTGTTACCACTGTGCAGGCTGGTGGTGGTGGTGTAATGGTGTGGGGGATGTTTTCTTGGCACACTTTAGGCCCCTTAGTGCCAATTGGGCATCGTTTAAATGCCACGGCCTACCTGAGCATTGTTTCTGACCATGTCCATCCCTTTATGACCACCATGTACCCATCCTCTGATGGCTACTTCCAGCAGGATAATGCACCATGTCACAAAGGTCGAATCATTTCAAATTGGTTTCTTGAACATGACAATGAGTTCACTGTACTAAACTGGCCCCCACAGTCACCAGATCTCAACCCAATAGAGCATCTTTGGGATGTGGTGGAACGGGAGCTTCGTGCCCTGGATGTGCATCCCACAAATCTCCATCAACTGCAAGATGCTATCCTATCAATATGGGCCAACATTTCTAAAGAATGCTTTCAGCACCTTGTTGAATCAATGCCACGTAGAATTAAGGCAGTTCTGAAGGCGAAAGGGGGTCAAACACAGTATTAGTATGGTGTTCCTAATAATCCTTTAGGTGAGTGTACATACATACATACACACAGGGGGCAGATACATACAGGTCAGAGAGACACTGACATACTACAGGCAGATACAGAAACAGACACAGTCACTCCACACATACTGTTCTGAAACACACACTGCACACACTACTGACACACACACTACACGGATACAGAAACACACACTACTGACACACACACTACACAGAAACACACACTGCACACACACACACTACTGACACACAAACTACAGATACAGAAACACACACAATACACAGATACAGAAGCACAGCCCATACACGTATATTTTTAATAGTACTCTCCCTCCCTCAACCCGGGGACACAAATGGAAATGGGGCTTCAAGGCATTCAAAACGGAAAACAGGAGACACTTCTTTACACAGAGAGTTGTCACAATCTGGAATAAACTACCCAGCGATGTGATAGAAGCTGAAAGTTTGGGAACATTTAAAAATAGACTGGATAGGATCCTTGGATCACTTAGATATTAATTGACACCAAACGAGCACGATGGGTCGAATGGCCTCCTCTCGTTTGTAAACTTTCTTATGTTCTCTCTCTCTCTATCTGTGGACGCTGGCTGTAGATGACTCTGTGTACCTGAACGCCCCTGACAGGGACAACAGCAAGAAACAATGGAAGAAGAGTGAGAATCTGTGTTCACTTCAGGAGGGCTGCCTGGCCTCTGTCTCTGTCTCTCTCTCTCTCTTTTCTCCCTCCCTCTCTCTCTGTGTCAGTCTGTCCTCCTCTCCTCCTCTGACCCCCCCACTACACTGCGTTTCCCATGAGTCAGTGCGCTGCCCCCCTCACAGCAGTGAACCTGCCATACCAGGATGTCAGTGGGAATCTAAGGATACAGCCCCCGCTGAGCCCCAGACACAGGGGCCAGTCCCTCACCCTGACCCCTGACCCCCGGTCCATCACCTCGACCCCTGACCCCCAGTCCCTCAGATCACCCTTTGACGCCCAGTACCTCCCTCTGACCCCAGTCCCTTATCCCTAACCCTGACACTTGTCCCCCAGTCCCTAACCTCAACCCCTGACCCCCAGTCCCTCACCCTGACCCCTGACCCCAGTCCCTCATCCCTCACCCTAACTCTTGACCCCCAGTCCCTAACCTTGACCCCGGACCCCCAGTCCCTCACCCTGGTGCCTGACATTGCAGCGAAGGCCCTTCCCTCTTCTTTCTGTGCTGGGGGGTCATTGACTGTCTCTCTGTGCTGGGGGGTCATTCACGGTGTGATTCTCTATCCTGACAGACACTGGGACCAGTTCACAGCCTGATATCCTGTACTCTGAAATCCACCTACCAGGCACTGACCCAGGTACTGACACCCTGACACACACACACCCCACTGGCCCAGGTACTGACACACTGACACACTGGCAAACACAGAGCACTGACCGAGGTACAGACACAAACACACACAGAGCACTGGCCCAGGTACTGACACCCTGACACTGACACTGACACACAGAGAGCACTGGCCCAGGTACTGACACCCTGACACTGACATTGTCACACACAGTACTGACACACACACACACACACTAATGCACACAGAGCACTAACCCAGGAACTAACACACTGACACTCACACACAGAGCACTGACCCAGCTGTGATTGTAGCTGTGTGATTATAGCTGTGTGGCTGTGACCGTTGTGCAGCTGTGACCATGTCCAACTGTGGCTGTGTGTGACTGAGGCCATGTGCGAATGTAGCTGTCCGACTGTGGTCATGTGGAAGTGTTGCTGTGTTACAGCAGAGACAATAACTGCTGTTCCTCCCTCCAGACATGCCCCTCAGGCCCAGCACTGTGGAGGTCTGCTACTCTGCCATCAATGTGACCCGCCCTGCAGGTACTACACTGTCTGCATCCATATCTCTGTCAGGCTTTCACTTTGTGAGAGGGAGAGAGTCTGTGTGTGTGTGTGTGTCTTTGTGTGTGCGTGTGCTAGGGTGTGTGTCAGTTTGTCAGGGTGTGTATCAGTGTTTTGGGGTGTGTGTCAGTGTGTCGGTGTGTGTCAGTGTGTGTGTGTGTGTGCGTGCCAGTGTGTGTCAATGTGTGTGTCAGTGTGTCGGGGTGTGTGTTAGTGTGTTGGTGTGTGTCAGTGTGTTTGTGTGTGTATGTGCCAGTGTGTGTCAAGGTGTGTATCAGTGTGTCGGGGTGTGTGTTAGTGTGTTGGTGTGTGTCAGTGTGTTTGTGTGTGTATGTGCCAGTGTGTGTCAAGGTGTGTATCAGTGTGTCGGGGTATGCCAATGTGTGTATCAGTGTGTTGGGATGTCAGTGTGTCGGGGTGTTAGTGTGCTTGAAGTGCTGATCCGTGCTGCCGTGTTCAGGGCAGGCCGGCACTGCTGACCCCAATGAGGTGCAGTACTCTGAGCTCAGCCTGCAGACCAACCACAGCCAGGGCAAGAGGATCCGGAGAAAAAGTGAGTGTATGTCTGTGTGTGTCTCTGTATGCATCTCTGTGTGCGTCTCTGTCCCTGCGTGTCTCTGTGTGTGTGTATCGATAGATTATTGTCATAACCCCGATTCCCTGAAAAAGGAAGACAGCCATTACCGAATGGGTTGTCATGCTTACACTTGAATATCAAGGTTTCAAGCATATAGTGTTATCTGATTATCTTTCTATTCACAAGCTGATCCCTGATGCCTTTGGTGCAATACATTTATTGTTGAAAGGAAAATATCCCCCTCACAGTGTTTTAACACTCTATTCCCACAGCAACACTTATCGCCAAAACTCAAAGGGGATTTAATTAAACTAAATTATGGAAATAAAGGTGGGGGGGTGAATAAATGTTATAACTACAATAACCAAAACTAGTGTATTGTCTACACAGCACTTACAAAGAATAATACATAATAAATTCTGAACAGCGTTGCACACTAAAGATTTGCTAAAAGTGTTGGCGTCGCCTACAGTGTAGAGGATCGCACCCCTGGCTCAGTAGTGCAGCCACACGGAGGGTGTGCGGCTCTGTGTCAATGCATGACTGCAGCGGTGGCATTACTGATGTTTGGTCCTAATAAATCACCTATATAAATCATTCCTTGCCGACCGAACCTGTAACACTCGAATAAATAATCTGTATGATTTAAAGAATCTTTAATTTCTCTTAATTCTTTCTCACTGAAAAGCTTGCCTTATTAAGATCACTCCACCCCTACTTGGTCTGTTACGAACAGCGCATCATCATTTGGGGCGTGTCCGCTGTCATTTCATTGGGCAGATTCAATACAGTTAGCTCGATAAATATATGGACAGTGACACAATTGTCATCATTTTGGCTCTGTAAAACACCACAATGGATTTGAAAGGAAACAAGATGTGCTTTAAGTGTAGTCTTTCATCTTTAATTTGAGGGTAGTTACATCCAAAGTGCGTGAACGGTGTAGGAATTACATCCATTTTTATATGTGGTCCCCCAAAGAGTATTTGGACAAACTGACATAATCATGAATTAAAATGTGAGTTTCAATTTGAAAGGCAACTGTTTGTGTGTGTCTCTGTGTCTGAGTCCATGCGTGTCCGTGTGTCCGTCTGTCTGTCTGTCTGTCTGTCTGTCTGTCTGTCTGTCTGTCTGTCTGTTGTTGTCTCTCAGCACTGTGTTGTGTATCACTGCTCTGCTGCCTGTCTTTCTTCAGTGACCCCACAGACGGATACCCTGTACAGCGAGGTGGAGCCGCACCAGAGCCCAGGTGAGCACTGACCCCATCGCCTCCCTCTGTCTCCCACCCTCCCCAATCCTCCTCTCTCTCCCTCTCTCCCTCTCATATATGTGGTCTTATTCCTCCAGCAGTGACCCACAAAGCGAGTGAGTGAGTGTACATTGAGGTGAAGCCACGCAAGACTAAAGGTCAGCACTGACCCAGAGTGCCCTCCCTCTCTCTCTCTCTCTCAATTCAGTTAAATCGGGAGTAGTCAATTATTTTTTGTCAGGGTTCACATTTCTTCGTCAAGGTTGTAGCGTAAGGTACACTTATACATTTCAATTAAAGAAGTGAATTTATAGTATCACCTTATATCCTATCATTACTTGTTACCACAATGAATGATAAACTCCAAACTGTTAAACTTATCTGAACTTCGTCGCAGAGAGGCCTCTCTGGCTTCGGGCCTCTCTGTCTTCGGGCTCAGATAACAGCACATGGCACGAGGTCCGTGTGGTTTGGAACAAAGGCAGTCCGGTTCAACTTTGTCCAAGAACTTCCACTTCAGTCGATGCTCCTGGAAGTTGGGGTTTTGCAAAAGTAGAGTCTTTTCCAAACAGATTTTCCACTGGTTTGAAGGCTCCAAGGTTGTGCACAAAATCTTCTTTGTAAGCAGGGTTTCCACCATAGTTACTTTGAGGAAAGCAGGGCCCTGTTAGTTGCCAAGGGTCAAGATTCTTAAGACTCAATAGCTATTTAAATGACTGACACTTTCGTATACAGTCGACAATTGTCCAGCTGTAAAACTCCACTGATCAGGTGGGCACAGGCGGGCAGCGCAGTCTGTAAAGTTCTTTATTTAATAAAGTCCTTTAAAAGAATTCTGCGTACGGCTCAATCTCCTTCTCCCAGTTTAACTCTTCTGTTGACGGCAAAGACTTGGTTGGTTCCATTTCTGTTCTGGCAACAGAGCTGTAGGTTGAGCTGTGACAGTGAGTTACTGGTTCGGGAGAGATAGAGAGAGAGAGAGAGAGAGAGAGAGAGAGAGAGAGAGATGCCGTGCGCTACCCTTTATACGCCTGTCAGCTCAATAGATGATTGGTTCTTGAGTTTGTGAGATTGGATTTCGGTTTCAGCCCCCAGTGTCCTATTGGAGGGGCTAGATTTATTACTGATGTCAATCCATGCCATCTTTTGGAAATGCCGGTTGGCCAGTGTTCGTAGCTCTGTGTCAGGATTTCGGCTCTCGTCCACTTAAAAAAGTTTTTATTACTTACAAGCCCTCTTCCCCAGACATCTCACAGCAGGGATTCCAAATGCCCCTTCATACACAATGCTGCAGATTAGTAAAATACCCCGTTGCTTATATATTTAGTACATTCATTTAACAAAGTACAAAAATAAAATGTTAAATGTAAATATTCGTATTAAAATGCTTTCAGACCACTTTTAATTGTTTTAATTTGTTAAAGATTATTGTAGACATACAGATAAACATAATAGAAACTTTCAAGCATTTCGTGTCTTATTAGATTCAAGTCTTTACCATTTCCCTTAATCATTGTTCAAAATTAATGTTGCAAAATGTGGCCTACATTGGAACAAAAAACACAACACAATGGAAATGCAATAAGTACGGTTGCTAATGCCCGTATTTGTCTATGCCAAATGTATGGTAAGGTACCTATGAAGCCCATGTACCCATTAAGCCCACTACCATGTTTGACTTCAAATAAAAAATACAAAGTATAATCTGTTCTGCTGCTTGATATATCCACCAATGCATGCATGTATTTCCATCCCCATTTTTATTTTAAGCCAATCAGATGTATATTTATTAAGATATGGTTCATCAAGTGCTGTCACTTCCTGGTAGCCATTTTGAAAGTGGCATAACAGCAAACGACACCGCGCACCCTCACATTAGCAATTACTAGTGTACAAAATGTAATAATTTATGTTTAATCTTAATTGTAAACTACTGAAAATAAATTAATCATCGTATGTATGTGTATATGTATACATTTGTGACCAAGGGAAGGAGAGACATCTTCCTCTCAAATTTAAATATTATTTTCATTGTTGTGTTTTGTTGTGGACAAGCGATGAAGAATTCATTTATGACAACTAGCAACAAGGTAGTGATGTAACACAGTTATTTTTATGTATTAATTTTTTATTCATATACACCAATCAGCCGTAACATTATAACCACTGAGAGGTGAAGTGAGTAACACTGATAATCTCGTTATCATGGCACCTGTCAGTGGGTGGGATATATTAGGCAGAAAGTGAAAATTTTGTCCTCAAAGTTGATGTGTTAGAAGCTGGAAAAATGGGCAAGTGTAAGGATCTGAGCGACTTTGACACGGGCCAAATTGTGATGGCTAGATATCAGAACTGGACCACGGAGCAATGGAAGAAGGTGGCCTGGTCTGATGAATCACGAGTTCAAGGTGTTGACTTGGCCTCCAAATTCCCCAGATCTCAATCCAATCGAGCATCTGTGGGATGTGCTGGACAAACAAGTCCGATCCATGGAGGCCCCACCTCACAACTTACAGGACTTAAAGGATCTGCTGTTAACGTCTTGGTGCCAGATACCACAGCACACCTTCAGAGGACTAGTGGAGTCCATGCCTCGACGGGTCAGGGCTGTTTTGGCGGCAAAAGGGGGACCTACACAATATTAGGCAGCTGGTCATAATGTTATGGCTGATCGGTGTATATGTGTATAAGAACATAAGAACATAAGAAAGTTTACAAACAAGAGAACACCATTCAACCCATCTTGCTTGTTTGGTGTCCATTAATAACTAAGTGATCCAAGGATCCTATCCAGTCTATTTTTAAATGTTCCCCAATTGTCGCTTCTACCACATCGCTGGGGAGTTTGTTCCAGATTGTGACGCCTCTCTGTGTGAAGAAGTGTCTCCTGTTTTCAGTCTTGAATGCCTTGAAGCCCAATTTCCATTTGTGTCCCCGGGAGCGAGTGTCCCTGCTGATCTGGAAAAGCTCCTCTGGTTTGATGTGGTCGATGCCTTTCATGATTTTGAAGACTTTAATCAAGTTCCCACGTAGTCTCCTCTGTTCCAGGGTGAAGAGGTTCAGTTCCTCAGTCTCTCAGTAGGACATTCCCTTCAGACCTGGAATAGGTCTGGTTGCTCTCCTCTGAACTCCCTCTAGAGCAGCGATATTCCCCGAGCTGTACACAGTATCCAGATGAGCTCTAACTAGTGCATTGTACAGTCTGAACATTACTGCCCTTGTTCCCAATTCTACACTTTTGACAATATACCCTAGCATTTTGTTTGCCTTTTTTATTGCTTCCCCACATTGTTTGGATGGAGAAAGTGAGGAGTCCACATAGACTCCTAGATCTTTCTCATGCGTTACTTCATCTAGTTCTATTCCTCCCATAGTGTAATTATAGTGGATATTTTTGTTACCTGCATGTAATACCTTGCACTTGTCCACATTGAATTTCATCTGCCAGGTGTCGGCCCACAACTGAATATTATCTAAGTCCCATTGAATAGCCTGTGCTGCCGAGATTGTATCTGCTGAGCCACCTATTTTAGTATCATCTGTAAATTTGACAAGTTTGCTAACTATCCCAGAGTCCAGATCATTAATATAGATTAGAAACAGCAAAGGCCCTAGTACTGATCCCTGTGGAACTCCACTAACAACCTCACTCCAGTTAGAAGCAACTCCTCTAATCGACACCCTCTGTTTCCTATACATCAACCAGTTCATAATCCATCTACTTACCTTACCCTGAATGCCTACAGCTTCCAATTGAGGATCAGTCTTTGGTGTGGAACCTTATCAAAAGCTTTTTGAAAATCTAAGTGTATCATATCATATGGTTTCACATGATCTATAGCTGCAGTTGTATGTTCAAAAAACTAATAAATTAGTAAGACATGATCTGCCTCATCTAAACCCATGTTGACTATCTCCAAGAATATGGTTTTCATTAAGATGTTCCTCTATTTTCTGTCTAATCATTTTTTCCAACATTTTACAGGTGATGCAGGTGAGACTGATTGGTCTGTAATTTCCTGGCTCAGTTTTGTCCCCTTTCTTGTGGATTGGTATGACATTTGCTGTCTTCCAGTCAGTTGGCACATCCGCTGTTCTAAGTGTCATTTGGAATATTTGAGTTAGCGGCCTATAAATCATTTCCCTAATTTCTTTAAGTACTGTTGGAAATATCCCATCTGGCCCAGGTTTTTAATTCTGCTAGTCCCTTTAGTACCTCCTCCTCGTTTATCCTGATCTCTCTTAGGGTTTGACTGGATTGATTGTTAACCTGTGGCATGTTATCTGTTTTATCTTATGTAAACACCTCTATGAAATACTCATTTAGAACATTTGCCACATCTTGTTCATTTTCCAAGATACTTGAATTTTTGCCCTTTATCTGTTTCACTTCCTCCTTTATTGACCTCTTGCTGTTGTAGTATTGAAAACAGCTCTTTGCATTAGTTTTAGCTCCAAGAGCTATGTTTCTTTCTATTTCCCTTTGCTTTCCTCATCCCTTTCTTTAGATCTCTTTGCAGTTCAACATATTCTTTGTATTCTGTTTCATCTCCATCCCTTTTGTTTGCGCTATACAACATTTTCTTTCTCTTGATATTTTTTTGCATACCTCTATTAAACCATTTTGGCCCATGTTGTTTGGTCCTCAATTTGCTAAGTTTTGGTATCAAGTTGCCAAGTTGCCCCCCCCACCCCGCAAATTCCACCCATGATGTTAATATTATATTCTCCACATTTACGTTGCTGCACTTATATTTAGTGATGATTTAATAAATCAGATATAGATTTCGTAACATGAACTGACGCCTAGTAACCGAGCTATATCATGTTACTGCGTACTGGCTCGCTACGAATCACTTCTTGTTGTGACGTCACATTCAGTGGCTCTCGGCTCTCGGTTCTCAGCTGTCTCTGCGAGCAGCGAGGCATTATGGGAAATGTTCACCAGAAAAGTTCATATAGTCTGACCCCAGGGCGGGAATTTTCCTTTCAGTACCCGGAAGTGCAGGTGGGCTAAAGGGCGACTGTTCAGTTTCCCAGTTTTGGTCTAGCAGGTGTCACTCAAACCGTATGTCCAGCAGATTGGTCCATAAAGAGGACATGAGTCACTGTTCCTGGCACGAAACCACAAAGCACCATGGGAAACAAAGTATTTCCTCGCATTTAAAGGAAAACGGCACCCCATTTTTTAAAATCTTGATTATGTTAGCTGTATATATTGTTTTAAATATGGCAATGTCGAAAATAGTCTGAAGTGAATATATATTTAGGAAAACTGTGATTTATGAACACATAGGCAGCAGCCACTTTCTCTGTAGCTGACAGTCACCGTCTGTGCACAAACATGCCACACTGTGTGCCTTTTGGCTCTACACAACACAGTGGACACCATCAACAAGCCAAAGATCATTATCAAGATGACGAGGAGGAAGTCAAATTATTCCCTTTCCCAAAAGATCAACATCTTGCCAGTCAGTAAGCTGTCAATATCGTCGGACAGATAAACAAATTTCGTGATGGCGTTCAGTTGGATAAATGGTCCAATAAATTCAGGTTGTGTAGCAGGCACTTCACTTCAGATATATTTCAGCGGCATCTCAAAGCAGAATTAACGAGTGACTAAAAAAACAATTAAAGAAAAAAAGTAGAGTCATACCAACATACCGTTACAAGCTTCATACTGATAAAACACACACCCTGGTCTGATTTGTACTCTGCGATTAGCGGTCAAAGTGTTATTTAGTTTATTATAAAGTAAACTATTTGTCAGCAAGTTTTAAAAATGGGACGGTTTACTATGAGGTAGTGAGTGTCCATTGACACTGTATATTCAGTGCAGCGAGTTCATACGCAGTGTTACAGGTTCGTATTGAACAGGGACAATGGAGTACAGGAGAAAAGTCTGGCGATTTATTTAGCCTTTTCAGCAAACGCGCAATAACAGATAAAGAAAACGAAATATCCTCCTAACGGATGTGCATGCTCAAAAACACAACTAAAACAAGACCACAAGGCATGTTGCTTCCTGGTTACAATAGAGAAAAACAAACACAAGTTATTTACATATATTTCCCCCGTTTCTCTCTGGGATGAACAGAGATGCTGTGGCTGCACGACTCAAAGACAGCCCCTCCCTGAGTCACGGCAGAGCATTGTAATCGTGCTGGGGAGGTGCGGGGGGGCAGGTGACATCTCCTCAGGTTCGGGGGTGTTCAGGCTGCGTTGAGTGTGGGCCTCCTCTCTGCCTTCTCCTTCAGAGCCGAGGCGTCTGGCTCTGTGTGTGTCGCTCTTTCCCACGGGCCCCGCCGGCCGCTGCACACCCGTGTTGTCCGTGTGGCCGTGTCTCCGGCACGCCCGCGCCTTCGGGCTCTGTGTGGCTTCAGGGTGCTGTCCTTGTTGCCCTGTGGTGGAGGAGTCTGCGTACGAGGCTCGGGGGGCTTTAGGCAAATTTAACCAGTGTTTAATATGAGAAATCAAATTAATTGTAATATAAAAGGTCACAAATAAAATGCTTTGTTTAAACAAAGTCTCTATTTCTCCACTTTCTCTCGTCTTCTTCTTCCTTTCTTTTTTGTTCTTCCTCACTTTTTCCTCTTCCTTCTCTCTTCCTCCTGCTTCAGTTCAGCGTATCAGCTTATCTTCCTTTAAGCTGGTTTTCTTTACTATTGCGCTTCTGTTCATTTATTCTTTTTCATTAATAGTGTATTGACAAGTATTTTTAAGAATTTTTTGTTCACACTTTTTCACAACCGCTGCATTCTAAAGTTGATGTGTTTAGGAGCTCATGTTCTGTGTGGCTACCTTCAACAGACCTCTCTCCCTCTCTCTCTCTCTCTCTCACAGCTGATCGTGCTGCTGCGAAGCCTGAGTCTCTGTACGCCAGAGTCCAGCACAGCTAGAGCCAGAGCGGCACTGTGGAGCGTGTGTGTGTGTGTGTGTGTGTGTGCATGTCTCTGTCTGTCTGTATCTTCTCTCCAACCCCACTGCGCCCTCACGGCCAGTCCCTCTGGGTCACAGTCACTACCTGCATCAGGGACCCAGCGGCCCGAGTGGAGTGCTGGTACTGGTGCCACTCCGGCCCTGGCGGTGCTGTGGGTCTCAGAGGTGCGGCCCTGCCTGTCGGCCTGAGGATCACATGGGATCTGAGGAGCTGCACTGCCTGAGAGATTATAGGTTTTTATAGCTATTTAACTGAGTGAAACAGTATTTCACTGTGAGTGTGAGTTGCATTTTATATATAAATATATATTTTAGCCAGTGTGTGACAAGTGTTATATTTTAAATATTTAATCATTTGTGTGTGGTTTATGTGTGTGTGGTTTGTGTGTGTATGTGTGAGTGTTTATATAAGTACAGTGAGGGAAAAAAGTATTTGATCCCCTGCTGATTTTGTACGTTTTCCCACTGACAAAGAAATGATAAGTCTATAATTTTAATGGTAGGTGTATTTTAACAATGAGAGACAGAATAACAACAAAAAAATCCAGAAAAACGCATTTCAAAAAAGTTATAAATTGATGTGCATGTTAATGAGTGAAATAAGTATTTGACCCCTTCGACTTAGTACTTGGTGGCAAAACCCTTGTTGGCAATCACAGAGGTCAGACGTTTCTTGTAGTTGGCCACCAGGTTTGCACACATCTCAGGAGGGATTTTGTCCCACTCCTCTTTGCAGATCCTCTCCAAGTCATTAAGGTTTCGAGGCTGACGTTTGGCAACTCGAACCTTCAGCTCCCTCCACAGATTTTCTATGGGATTAAGGTCTGGAGACTGGCTAGGCCACTCCAGGACCTTAATGTGCTTCTTCTTGAGCCACTCCTTTGTTGCCTTGGCTGTGTGTTTTGGGTCATTGTCATGCTGGAATACCCATCCACGACCCATTTTCAATGCCCTGGCTGAGGGAAGGAGGTTCTCACCCAAGATTTGACGGTACATGGCCCCGTCCATCGTCCCTTTGATGCGGTGCAGTTGTCCTGTCCCCTTAGCAGAAAAACACCCCCAAAGCATAATGTTTCCACCTCCATATTTGACGGTGGGGATGGTGTTCTTGGGGTCATTCCTCCTCCTCCAAACACGGCGAGTTGTGTTGATGCCAAAGAGCTCGATTTTGGTCTCATCTGACCACAACACTTTCACCCAGTTCTCCTCTGAATCATTCAGATGTTCATTGGCAAACTTCAGACAGGCCTGTACATGTGCTTTCTTGAGCAGGGGGACCTTGCGGGCTTGCAGGATTGCAGGATTTCAGTCCTTCACGGCATAGTGTGTTACCAATTGTTTTCTTGGTGACTATGGTCCCAGCTGCTTTGAGATCATTAACAAGATCCTCCCATGTAGTTCTGGGCTGATTCCTCACCATTCTCATGATCATTGAAACTCCACGAGGTGAGATCTTGCATGGAGCCCCAGACCGAGGGAGACTGACAGTTATTTTGTGTTTCTTCCATTTGCGAATAATCGCACCAACTGTTGTCACCTTCTCACCAAGCTGCTTGGCGATGGTCTTGTAGCCCATTCCAGCCTTGTGTAGGTCTACAATCTTGTCCCTGACATCCTTGGACAGCTCTTTGGTCTTGGCCATGGTGGAGAGTTTGGAATCTGATTGATTGATTGATTGCTTCTGTGGACAGATGTCTTTTATACAGGTAACGAGCTGAGATTAGGAGCACTCCCTTTAAGAGAGTCTCAGCTCGTTACCTGTATAAAAGACACCTGGGAGCCAGAAATCTTGCTGATTGATAGGGGATCAAATACTTATTTCCCTCTTTAACATGCAAATCAATGTATAACTTTTTTGAAATGCATTTTTCTGGATTATTTTGTTGTTATTCTATCTCTCTCTCACTGTTAAAATACACCTACCATTAAAATTATAGACTGATCATTTCTTCGTCAGTGGGCAAACGTACAAAATCAGCAGGGGATCAAATACTTTTTTCCCCCACTGTATGTATGCGTGTGTCAGTGTGTGTGTGGTTTATGGGTGTGTCAGTTTGTGTGTGGTTTGTGTGTGTGTTTATTTGAGTATGTATGTGTGTGTCAGTGTGTGTGTGGTTTATGCGAGTGTGTTTTCATTGAAAAGCTTTGACCTAGTCTAGCTCAGGTATTGTTGTTTTCGTGCCTAAAACTCTTGTCAGTCTGAGACTCATGTCTTAGAACTCAATTGATCATTTAAGATCTGCTGCACTTGTTCTAACACTGAACACATGTGTCTCATTAAATGTCTTGCTGATATTAATGCATGTAGTGAATTGCCTGCTGCCACTGCACTGACCCACTCGACACACACATACAGCACTGTGGAGCACTCATGACTGGAAGGTTGTGGGTTCAAATCCTGGGTGGGGTAGTGCTGTTGTACTCTTGAGCAGTAAAATGCCCAGCTGTATAAATGGGTACAAATGTAAGTCGCCTTGGATAAGAGCGTCAGCTAAATTACAAAAATAATAATAATAATGGATCTTCACAGACACAATTCTAGGCTCCTTATACTGATCACATGACAGAAGGGTCCCTATTTCAGTCTGTAAACCCGTGTGTCCATTGAACACACAGGGTCATTCTGATGTGTGTTCAGTGCGTCAATACTTGACATTTAGAATACAATGTTGTGAGTAGACAGCTCTGACTCAGCTCTCTCATTCCATTTAATACAGTATACAGTAAATACCCCATCCTTATCACCCCCCCAGCATTCGCCCTTTCACATCACTCCTCATCCCCTGTCTACGCCTCCTTGGCTCATTCCCCGTAAATGGGGCGGGGGGGCCCTCAGCCAAGCGAATAGAGCCAAAACTCTTCACATCTAAACTTCACACCAGTCCTTCATCACAAGGGCACAGGAGGAAGAGGAAGCAGGAAGAGGAAGGAGGGGCTTGTTCTCTCTGTGTGCTTTGTGGGACAGCAGCTGCCCACTCTCCTGTCCTGTCCTGCTGCAGCCACACCAGGGCTCTACATCTTCCAGGTAAGAGCGAGGCGCGTTGCCTAACACACAAGGGCACAGGGCATTACACTAGGCCAGATCCGGGCGGCCCTATACGCTCACTACGCAAGTTGCGTTGGGCCCCACAAGTTACGCAAGGACCCCGCATCCCCCTCGTGTCAAAGCGGGTGTCAATGTTTTCAACTTCAATGAGAGTATGAAGCGGAACTATCCTTCTGGTCACGAAGAGAGAAAAAAAAACACCACGAGAGTGAATTGCGGGATCAGCAATCAGGTAAACTTGCGTAAACTTGCATTTGATGTCAGCAAATAACAGTAACATTAAGTGCCAGCTTGCAGTGCATCTCTCTCTAGTCTGTCTGTCTTGCTAACCTAGCTGGGCAGTGCATCTCTTGGTCTGTGTGTCTTGCTTGCTTGCCAGCCACTTCCATGGCTGTGCTCTGTGACTTTGTGCCTGACAAAAGTGAGAGTGAAATACAACTATTTATTACGTTTGACCAACGCCAACGGGCAACGGTGTTTATAAACTGCAGCTCAGAAAAGATATCCGTGTCGTGCGTGAACATGCGTTCATATGCGTGTGCATGAGATTAAACTTTCCAGCAGCAACCTCTGTTGGGACCAGTCCAGACAATATATGGGCTTGATGGCACTCCTCATAGGCGCACATCAATGATTATGTAGTCTCTCAGTCAAGGTTTAGTTACAACTCTGGACTAATGCAAGATGGAAAGCAATGGATTGACATTGACTATTGATTTAAATATTGAATTTAAAATGCTGATTAGCTGGGCATACTGGGCAATATGGATGCACATCTCTCAGTAAATAATAACCATCAAGTATTCAGCCAAGCCATAGTATAAATAGTATTTTATATTTGAAAATGTATAAAAGAAATCTGGGGGAGCCAGTTTGGGCCTGATGCAGCGGATAAAATTAATAATAGTATTGTATTAATATGGAGTGCTGCTGAACTTCAGCACTGCCTCTCAGATGTCCAGTGAATCTTTAAAGGCTCACTGCATGGAAGTTGAAAACACTCTAACCTTCAGAGAGGACTGACATCAGTGGAATGGATCTGGCACACGAGATTCAGAATTTACCTTATCTGCCATCAGATAAGCCTTTGAGCTGCTTTCCTTTCTCTGTGAGAAAAACCTGGATGAACTCTATCCTAACCTTTGGATAGCCCTAAGAATTGCAGTCACCCTACCAGTAACAGTAGCATCGGCAGAGGGGAGCTTTTCAAAATTAAAGCTCATCAAAAGCTACCTGAGGTCTTCCATGTCACAGGAACGTTTGAGTGGTCTGGCCATCATAAGCATAAATCATGATGTGGGGAAACATGTCCTATGATGACATAATTGATGATTTTGCCTCAAGAAAGTGTAGAAGAGGAATATTTTGATGGTAAGATTTTAATTCAAACATTCAAATGTTTACACTGGTAACATTTAAGATCATATGGCAGAAGTGCATTTGTGTAAATGACTGCTTAACTAACTGTGACATACTTTCTAAATTTTTTCCAGACAGTCCAGATAGACTGGTGCCCATGCTGATGCTGAAAATGCCCAGGCTGTACAGGGAACCAAAGCTAATCACACAGCTGTATAGGTTTATTGTACTATTTTCAGACATATAGGTCAGGACCGGATCTGCACTGGGCTCAGCGCAGTTTGTCTAACACACAGGGCACAGGGCACTACACTGGGAACAGCACAGTTTGTCTAACACACCGGGCAGGCACAGGGCACTACACTGCGCTCAGCACAGTTTGTCCATCACACAGGGCACAGAGCACAGGGCACTGCGATTGGTCCATTGGTCCATTGTGAATGGTCCATTGCAACGGGCAGCGCCAATAGAAAGGAGACGTTATTTTCTCATGAGTCGCATCGTTGGCCCGCCTGCCTCACTGGCTGCGCGCATCCCTGCTACAGCAGCATCTCTCAGTCTGTTTCACTTTCTGGGTGGCAGGGCAAAGGGGCAGGTCCCAATATTAAAAGTGTCAAGGGACAAACAGTCAATATTGTACCAAACAGACACCAATCAATAAATGGTCAGGGAATCAGAGGGAGGAACTACAGGACAGCAGCAGCCGGCCGCCCTGACGCAAATTTGTTGACCAAAATATCTTACAAAGCAACTAATCCCTTGTGTCCCTTGAGCGTTTAAATGTTTGGTCTCACTACAACCAGCCCTGTGACCATACAATTCACCAACAGAATCAATACTCTCACTTCCTTTCCAGTAACCAGTGAGATGCAGCTGCTCGTCCGTGCCTGCTCTCTCACACCCAGACTGCAATGCACCCCCGACCTGCTTCCCTCTGCAGCATGACAAATAGAGCACAGACACATACAGGGAAATCAGCTGCCAATTGTCTCAATTAAATCTGCACATGAAAAGCATTCGTGAACAGAATATAAACCAGGTTTTGCAGTCAGTGGCATGCACAGACATTTTGGGGGGTATGGGCTCAAGCCAAGAAAAGGGCACCCTGTCCACATTATACTCCACAGATTCACTTTGTGTAGGAACTGGGGGAAGTGAAAGCATCCACTAGCCTACACAATAACAGGAATACATTCAATGTCTTTCTGTATTTATTGACAGTGGCTTTGTAAAGTGCATTACAATTTTTGAAGCTGAATCCTGGTGTTTAAATAGGCCTTGAATTTGTCTTTTACGTCACTGGAATTCAAATATCTGTGTTGCATTAGAAGCTAAGCTTATTGATTCTGGGACTCTCCTGGGCCCGAGTCTGTCCCCTGTCCAGCCAGTGTTCACACACAAGTGTGGGGGCTGTTTCCCACCGGCACAACACGCCAGCCTTGTCTTCATTGTGACTATAGAGTCTGGTCCTGCCACTTTCCTGCGTGCATTGTAACGGGGCTCATAGTGTCCAAGAGCTCGATACAGTTGACGTAACCCCTCTGTAAATCAGTACAGTGATAAGCCTGCCACATTGTACAGTATTGTAATACAGTGAAGTCATCTATGGTCACTATTCCCATTCCTGAATGCTCTAATTATTGATGCCACAGTTTACCTGCTTAGGTTGGGCTGCACCCTCTGCCCAGCCTCTTGCATTGAAAGGCAATGTTTATCACATGGTCAACGCTAGTGGCACACATGTCACTGGAAACGTGTTCTGTGTCTCCCCTTTGAGCTGCTGTGCCACCGCATAGACGCACCTCTCTTCCTCTATGGGCTCGTGGCTGTGGTCCCTCT
This sequence comes from Amia ocellicauda, assembly GCF_036373705.1. Lineage (NCBI taxonomy): Eukaryota > Metazoa > Chordata > Actinopteri > Amiiformes > Amiidae > Amia > Amia ocellicauda. The sequence continues at coordinate 27,759,093 of NC_089863.1, forward strand.
TTCTCTCTTTTGTCTTTGTCTTCTTGCTCCATTTCTCACCAACACCAACTCACTGTTATATGTGATTATGGACTGACTGCTGATTGAACAGTTGAGCAATGAGGATCTGCACATGTGCAGTGGAGATTCACACGTGTGGGAGTGTGTGTTATTGACTGTGAACAGATGATCTCATTTTGTTTGACAAGACTTGTCTTGTGTAGTGAGTTGTGTTTACTGTTTTGCACAAATGTGCTTGGCATTTGCATTTTGTGTGAAAGTAACCATACATGACCTGCTGTTTTGCAGAAGTGTGTTCTGTTCTGCTCATTTAGGTTATGGTGTTGGTCATGTGGACCACAGACTCATTTGATGTATCATGAACATTACTGTAACTGAATATAGTAAAATCTTTTGAAATTGTTTCTACTCTGGTCTACATGTGAGTCACTCAGAGAACATGTGTTCAGCTCACACTGTTTCACTGGGTGAAATGTTTACTGACCATTTACACACAAGCAGAAGACAGAGAGAGCACTTGTCATTAGATTAAACCAATTAAACTGTTTTTGCTGTTTTGAGAGTCTGAGTGCATTTTGCAAATTTACCGTCATGGTAAATGGCTATCAGCACTTATTATTTTGTATTATTGTTTATTTAGCAGGGGCAATGCACAACAAAAACATGAATCTTAGAGTACTGAGAATAGCTAATAGCTAATAGCTAATTTCTATAGTCCCCTGACAAGTAAAAAACAAACATTATACATACAGCAAACAGCATAAAAATATAAAAGTGAAATCAATTACATTGCACTTAAAACACTGTGTTGACTGATTACTATTGTATATATATATATATATATATATATATATATATATATATATATATATATATATAAAATAAATAAATAAATAACATCAATAACATAAAATAAATTTGCAAAACCTATACACACAATTATTCAGTGGGTGCATGCCTGATTGGATTTTATCCATTTGTTTATCTCCATAGAAAAAGTTTTCAAAGCAGCAGGGAGCGCATACCACTTCTTGGTTGCTCTGAATGAAAAAATCGTTTGGGAAAAGGTAGTGGACCATCTAGGAATGCAACAATCCCCCCTAGTAGAGGTTCTTGTCACAGATTTATTTTGTTCTTTTGTTCAGAACAGAGGTTTACAAAGACCGTAAGGGGTGGCGGGGCGACATTGTTAGTTATTTTGTAAACTAAGGAAATATCCGAAAACAGAATAAAATTGTCTAAACTGAGCAGTTTGAACTTGGTGAGTATATTACAGTGGTGATAATGCTGTGGTTTATTGTCCAGGATTTTAAGACTTTGCTTGCAGAGGGATTGCAATGGTTTCTGTGATGTCTCGCATGATTGGGACCAGCTGGTAATACAGTAGGACAGATGTGAGAAGACCATAGCATGCAGACACATCTTTGCGGCCTCAATGGGCAGAGATTTTCTGATAAACAGGAAGTTGGCTAAATTGTATTTAATTGAGTTGGTATTTTTTTGATGTGCTTTTTAAAAATAAGATTAGAATCAAGGACCATGCCAACATATTTAACATCATTGACCGTTTAAATCTTTTGGTCATATGAGGATATCAGGGAAAACCTGCAGCTTTAGTTTTCTATTGAAAAAATACATGACTACAAAAGGGAAAAACTAATTAAAATTCAACTCTAGATCAGCAAATCAAAGACAAATCACTTTCGTGACCAAATCAAAGACCATGGGATCGCATATGATAACACACAAATCGTTAAACAAAAAAGGTTATAAACACATTGACTACAATACCGGTTAGTAAGACGAAGGTGAGTCTCTCATTAGTATCGTTAGTCAGACATTAAATAACTACGCAGGTTAGTATTTATGTCAGGTAACTTCTCGTTATATATATATCAGTCTCATTTACATTTGGGTGCCGAGAAAGATCCTATCATTACTTGTTACCACAATTTCCCTTAACTGATTATTATTCAATGATTAAGGATAGGCAGGGCCACCTATAATCTAATGTCTATTAACGTGTCAATTTCAGACTAAACAGTTAAACAGGAATGAGAAGATATTTCTCTGCGTTGACAGATTTTATTTCTAAAATTGTCAACAAAACAGTTTAATGCAACACACATTTATATTTAAGCAAACTAAATGATATTACACATTCTAGAGTTATGAATCACAGATTAACATTTCTAATTGATTTCTCAAATGTCATGAATCACAAACTCCAAACTGTTAAACTTATCTGAACTTCGTCGCAGAGAGGCCTCTCTGGCTTCGGGCTCAGATAACAGCACACGGCACGAGGTCCATGTGGTTGGGAACAAAGGCAGTCCGGTTCGGCTTTGTCCAAGAACTTCCACTCAGTCGATGCACCTGGAAGTTGGGGTTTCGCGAAAGTAGAGTCTTTTCCAAACAGATTTTCCACTGGTTTGAAGGCTCCAAGGTTGTGCACAAAATCTTCTTGGCAAGCAGGGTTCCACCGTAGTTACTGGAAGACAAAGTCTTTGAGGAAAGCAGGGCCCTGTTCGTTCCAAGGGTCAAGTTTCTTAAGACTCAATAGCTATTTAAATGACTGACACTTTCGTATACAGTCGACTGTAAAACTCCACTGATCAGGTGGGCACAGGCGGGCAGCGCAGTCTGTAAAGTTCTTTATTTAATAAAGTCCTTTAAAAGAATTCTTCGTACGGCTCAATCTCCTTCTCCCAGTTTAACTCTTCTGTTGCCGGCAAAGACTTGGATGGTTTCAGGTTCCGGTTCTGGCAACAGAGCTACAGGTTGAGCTGTGGCAGCGAGTTACTGGTTCAGGTGGGAGAGAGAGAAAAAGGGGCCGTGCGCTGTTCCTTATAGTCTGTCAGATCAATAGGTGATTGGTTCTTGAGTTTTTGAGATTGGATTTCGGTTTCAGCCCCCAGTGTCCTATTGGAGGGCGGCTTGATTTATGACTGATGTCAATCCATGCCATCTTTTGGAAATGCCGGTTGGCCCGGGTTCGTAGCTCTGTGTCTGGATTTCGGCTCTCGTCCACTTCAAAGAGTTTTTTATTACCTACAGGCCCCTTTCTCCAGACATCTCATAGCAGGATTCCAAACTATTTGGCCTCTTCTCGGTGCCATCCTCCCCAAAACTGTCACTTTGATGTAAACCAGTTTCAAGCTGATGAGTTAAGGAAATCTGATAACTTTGGGGGGAGAGGTCTTCTCTAGATCAGTGCTTCATCTCAGAGCTAAAATGCTCTTATCAAAATACACCCAACATAACGCTACACTCTTATAAGGGTTTCTTTGTTCTTATTAGGATTTTTCTGCTCAGACTTATCTGTGACAGATAGAGAATTTCTACTGCCGTAGACATTCTTTAGTTAACGAACCAAAACTATATAACATGTTCTTATCAGTATAGTGTGTGCTGAGTCCTTGGTACCAGCGCTTCCATGTCTGGATGACATATTGTTTCCCTAATTATAAAGAATACCTTATGTATTATTGTTTTGCGTGTCTCGGAACTGCCCCGGGACATATGTCCAGAAAATATCATTCAGGTTGGGGACGGCCCCAAACCTCCTTTGAAATATTGCTTGTAGATGTACAAAAGGCTGTGTGAAACGTTCAATAAACGAACAGACATTGTGTCAGTGACTTTACTTCCCGGGCCGGTCTCCTGCTGAGAGTCTACACTGTTACTGGAAGTGCTCACTGGGGTGCCTGATTCACTGGGATCCAAAGGTTTGCTTCAAATGAATCGTTGTACCTTAACATTAATTTAGCTGCCACTTGCTCAGCATTCTTTCCACTAATTGTTATTATATTTGGTTTCCACTTGCTTATTTTTCACTGGTTTATTAATTTCTTTTGAAATCTTATTTTATACATTTTATTTTGATTTCTTTACACCATGTGGTTTTGTGCTTTTTTCATTTTAATGATTAATGATTCTTATTGTGTGCACATGTGTTTCTGCGAGTCAATCAGCGCGCACATTCCACATGGATTAACCCACTTTCCCAGCACCGATCGTCCTCGCCTGTGTTCCCTGCCCTGAGAGGAGTTAGAGGTCAGAGGAGACGGAGAGCTAAGAGACAGAGAGTGAGCCAAGACAGAGCCGGTGTAGGATACAATAGTTCCCGGCCATACAAAACTTCCCAGCCCTATTTCCGGTTCCATCTCTTATGTTTCTACAATGTTGCACATGTGTATTTTTTAAACACGAAATCTCATATGAGCAAACTTCATTTTGCGGCAACTACGTATTGACCTCGAAACTCCGGGAATACTTTGGAATACTGGAAGGACACTGTTATAATAATAGTCTGTGTTAAACTAATGTTTACACAGTGAAACAGAAGACACGTTCGTTTCCCAGCGGGACTTTCCTTTTCATACTTTTGTGTGAAAGGTACTTTTCTGAAATCCTTAATCCTATGCTCCTTGATAACATATTAAACAATGATTTGATATGCGGGTCACGGATGATGCATTTCATTAATAAGTAATTACGACCAAAGAACAAGGGTGCAGACGAAACACCATTGATGAAATAAAGATGGCCCACCTAAATTGGCCTTGTGTCCCCACTCGGCCACCCCGTTGAAAATGTTCTGGACACGCAACTGATGTCGGGGATGGTGAACCTTTTTTGAATGGAGTGCCCACAGTCTGGTTTGTATACTTTGCTATGTACCAACGGTGCCAATAATATATTAGTTATATAAAAGTTTATACATGGGCTAAACGGCAATTATTTTTAACCAATATCTATATTTATTTTTTTGATGTCAACAAAACAAACCGCAATACAGAAAAATCTAGAAACTATGGACAGATAGCACCATCCCACCCATCCGCCACCTGCATCCACTGCAAACCATGCTAACACACAATGTTGCCATAATGTTGTACAATGTTGTGGCAACGTTGTATGCTAACTGGGAACCTCCACCCACCTTGGACCCACCCCCTTATCCCTCAGTAGTCTGGAGTGCAGCTCCAGTCTGCTAAACCTCCGTGAAGTTGGCACCCCATATAATTAAATAATCACCAAAACTATTCCATTCATTTGTGCTGTGTTTGTGCTGATTTGTGCCGCAAAAATGAACATTTGTGCTGGTTTGGTGTTTGAGATATTAAGCATTCTTTTTTGGGCTGTGTGACATCACTCTCCACCCCATCTTGCTCAAATCCCTCCAAACCAGTGCCATTCATTTGTGCTTGATTTGTGCCGGTTTGTGCCGTTAAAACAAACGCTGTAACTATTTCCCTTCCTTAGATATAGCAAGAATGTTTTCGGGAGCGATGACGTCATTTTCTACCCCATGTTGTTCAAATCGCTTCTAACTGGTGTCATTCGTTTGTGCTCGATTTGTGCCGGTTTGTGCTGTTAAAAGAAACAATCTAACTAATTCCCTTACATAGAAATAACAAAATTATATCCCGGATCTGTGACGTCAGTCATGCATTTACCCCATCTCGTCCAATGCACTCATTTTCTGACTCGTTCGTTTGTGCTCTCGGTGCAGGTTTCTTATCCTTACTGTCACTTTTTTCTTTTAATATTGACAGTTTGATCATTGGTAGTAACTTCAAGCTTCAAATCCAAATCACATATGCCCTGTATTTGTGCTCGTGTAGCACTTGTTTGAATTCACCTCGTGTATATTGGTACTTAATATAATGTTGCTGAACCAAGTATTACATCTCATTTCTTACCATCATGTTTTAGGAAATTATTCAAAGTAAAAAGTAGACTAACTTTACCTCAGTGAATATATCGTTAAGGCCACTGCGTTATAATAACCGTTTGCTCGATTAGTTACTGTGTAACTTGATACAAGTGGAGTTTATGTTCAAAATGGTTATTGCATTATGCAAAGACCACGATGGAATGATTGGATAGGATAAACAGTTTCATAAGAAATGGAGATAGTTGAAGCTTTTCATCTTCAGATTTGGCTCATCTCTGCTTGCAGTTCTCAGAGAAAGCTGCATAAACAGTGAAGCAAGTACAGGTGAGGTGTGTGTTTTATTATGTTTCAAATATTTTACAGTGGAGACCGCTTATAGCGATCACGGTTATAGCGATCAACCACTTATATGGATCAAAATGCTTGGGACAGAATCGTTCCTATACAAATGCTGTTTAAATCATTTGCTTTTAGTGATCAAGTACTCCGCTTATAGTGTTCATTTTGGGTCTTTTCAAACATTTCAACATATGGAGAAAAATAAATAAAACGACCAACGTGATCATTATAAGGGGTCTCCACTGTACTAAAACAGTCTAAACATAGATTAGTCTCAGTTTGATAGCTAGACTAATCTCATGCAAGTTAGTAAAAAGTGAACTTGGTTTTGGACAAACCCATGATCCAGGCATCAATTGACAAGTTTGTGAATTGACTTTTCCAGAGCCGACGCACAAAACAGAGGTAGACTCATTTTGTTTGTATGCTAGTTATTGTTATGACCAAATTGGCATTTGGCATTGATAGTCTACAGTTTATTTATTGTGTTTGAAATGCACTGAAACCACCGGCAAGCTGTGTCTTAGCCTATTTGCACTACCGACGTATTTTGAAAGTATATCAAATTCAGGTAATAGCGAAGCTGTCAGTTTCATTACTTTATATTCATGTAATAAATATATAAATGGTAATTAAATGGTAATCTGCATGAGAAATAAATTAAACATAAAAAAATCGGATATAACGATCATCCGCTTAGTCATCAATTTGACCCGGACGGATGTGTAAAGCAATTGGTCGGGAACCTGTGTCACCCTTGGGACTTGCACGTTTTGTTTATTTATTATTAATTGTTTTTCATGATTTCATATTGAGCACTTTATTTTGGTTTGGACTACTTATTTACTTCACTATTATTTTCTTTATTTGATTGCACGTATTCATGTTTTTAAAACCACTCGCTCTCGCTCTTTTATTGTATTTTCTATTTTTATTTTGAGCGCTGTTTTATAATTTCTTTTGTTTCTCACGCCGCAACTCCACCAAGGGCACAGTGAGATGGACGGTAATAGCTTTCAGGTCCCTGTGTTCAACCTTTTGTATTTCTCTGAATCTTCTACACGAGAGCAGCAGAGCCTCCAGAGGGGAGCAGAGCAGCAAGGGGCTCGGAGGCGCACAGGCGGGACACTGGAGATCAGGGCCCCTGTCCCGAGTACCAGCCACGGAAGTGGAGGCTGGTGCTCCGCTGGCTGTGCTGTTGAAATTATTTAGGCGCTCCTCTTACTCGACTGGTTGTTTCTTTTTTTCTCTGTTCTCCTTCTGTTGTTCTTTTGAGGTATTGCGGATGAAGGCGAGATTTTTATCAAGAGGCTCACCTACCGCTCGAGTGGAAGACGGTCCGGGAGTTCAGTATTTAATTTGTTGTTTTAAATTATTTTTAACCTTTGTATGAAATGTGGGAAGTAATTGTAATAAATTATTGAAACCCATCACTTTGTACTGTTCTGCTGCAACTGGTGTGTGGACCCCTAGATAAAATAATCTTTAGGAAGAGGGATTTTTGTAGTTGGTTGTGGCTGCTCGGGGGTGTTGCAGCCCTAAGAGTCCTGATACTCAACAGCTGAAATTCAGGTAGCGTAGTGCGGCTACTTGTATAATTTTGCCTCGTCTTGCGCCCCTCCCCGGGTGACACATTTCCTGGCCAAAATTATAGTTTGATGAAATAACGCCAACCATATGAAACCAACCTATGCTGGTTTTCTAGTCTTAGCTGGTTTAACCTGGTTTCCCAGTCTGACCACTTGAAAAGTGCCCTTTAAACCCAGCTGAAAGACAAGGCTGGTAGACCAGTTAAGACCAAAAAAACATCTTATGCTGTTGTAAGTTTTTTTTGTTTTTTTCACCACAGTATCATCTGAAATATCATTAATGTCAAATAACTTGGTAATTAGTTATGTTTCAATTTCAACATGTAATCAATATTGAAGATTAAAGTATCAAGCAGAATGCAGCTTACAGAATTGCTATTTAAAGATGGAACAAAGAACAGACAACACCTAATGCTTGTATATACTTTCAAATGCAAAAATGAAAAAGCTTCAACTATCTCCATTTCTTATGAAACTGTTTATCCTATCCAATCATTCCATCGTGGTCCTTGCATAATGCAATAACCATTTTGAACATAAGCTCCACTTGTATCAAGTTACACAGTAACTAATCAAGCAAACGGTTATTATAACACAGTGGCCTTAACGATATATTCACTGAGGTTAAGTTAGTCTACTTTTTACTTTGAATAAACTCCTAAAACATAACGGTAATAAACGAGATGTAATACTTGGTTCAGCGATGGACCAGAACACAAGCAACATTATATTAAGTACCAATATGCACGAGGTGAATTCAAACAAGTGCTACACGAGCACAAATACAGGGCATATGTGATTTGGATTTGAACCTTGAAGTTACTACCAATGATCAAACTGTCAATATAAAAAAAACAAAAAAAACAATGACGAATGAACGAGTCAGAAAATGAGTGCTTTGTCGAGATGGGGTAAATGCATGACTGATGTCACAGATCCGGGATATAATTTTGTTATTTCTATGTAAGGGAATTAGTTAGATTGTTTCTTTTAACAGCACAAACCGGCACAAATCGAGCACAAATGAATGGCACTGGTTTGAAGTGATTCGGATGACATGGGGTGGACAGTGACGTCACTGTTCTTTAAAAAGTTTTTCCATTATATTTAAGAAACAATCATAGTTACATAGTTTCTTTTAACAGCACAAATCGAGCACAAACGAATGACACCGGTTCGGAGTGATTTGGACAACATGGGGTGGAGAATGACATCACCGCTCCCGAAAACATTCTTGCTATATCTGAGGAATGGACATAGTTACAGCATTTGTTTTAATGGCACAAACTGGCACAAATGGAGCACAAATGAATGACACCGGTTTGGAGCGATTTGAGCGAGATGGGGTGGAGAGTGACGTCACACAGCCCAAAAACGAATGCTTAATATCTCAAACACCAAACCAGCACAAATGTTAATTTTTGCGGCACAAATCAGCACCAACACAGCACAAATGAATGGAATAGTTTTGGTGATTATTTAATTATATGGGGTGCCAACTTCACGGAGGTGCGATTCAGAGTTCCTTATTCTACCCCGCAAAACACCATCATCAGGACCAATCACGTACCCCTCCCCTCGTCAAGCGCTGTCACCGGCAGACAAGGGAAAACCTGTCCACAGACTCAGGTAACAGCACAGATTTAACATCCGTGCCAGAAACAGACACCCGTATATAATATGGTTTCATTGACATGACAGAGCGGAGTCGCTCTTCTTCAATCTGGAGTCAGAGACTCACCACACCACATGATGTGGTCCAGAAAACATGGCCTGGAAAGGAGAACCAACAATAGGCAGAAGTGCAAGGACTTGATAACCAGGACTAAACTGACATTTCTCAGACCACCGGTCAAATAGTCGCTTCATTCGACCCTGCGAAGATGCACGTTTTTTCTTTGCCAACTCACCAGCAACATAAAGCCGGTGTCGGAAACTCATTTGGGCTAAACCCAGTGCTCTCCTGTGACACCTCTCTAGGTGCTAAAAGTAACCATGCCAACCCCTCCTCCCAATCACAGTCCAGTTTAGTGCAAAATGCACATAGTAATGACTTTAGAGTCTGATGGAAATTCTCCAGGGCACCCTGACTCTGAGCATGATAAGCACTAGCTTGATTGTGCTTAATGTGAAGCCGACACAACACCTGTGCTAAACCTTGGACGTAAAATTTGAACCCTGATCACTTTGTATGATCAGATGCTCAAATGGACGACCAATAGCTGGAATAGGAAACAACAGCACAGGATTGATTACCTGGTTAGGTTTAATGTACGCAGATACATCCGTCTTCATCCGCGGCCAATAAGTGTTGCATAATGCGGTCACAAGTTTTTCTGATGCCCATATGACCAGCTGTATCGCCATGAGACGTTTGCAGCACCAACTCTCTATAAATAGTTTGAACCACCATTTGAACAATAGCGTCACCAACAAAACAGTCACCGCATGGCACCCATGTTTTCACCAATACTTGATCTTGCAAAAAATAACCCTGTGCAACACTGTTCAGAAATAGCAGAAATAGAAATTGTTGAGATGGTAAATTATTGCTTTCTAACTCAATTTGTCAGTGAAATAACCAGGGAGAGTGCATGCATTGACGATCTTTTCAAATGACCAAGACAGAGTCAGAGGGACAGTAAAGAACCAATGGCAAATTGTGATCACAACATGGTTAGCTTTGAGGCATACTTTCAAAAAACAAGGTCCAAGTCTAAAACAATGGTCTACAAATTTTAGAAAAGCACACCTTGAAGGTATGAGGCAGCACTTAGAAGAGATAGACTGGAGCACATTGGATACAGATTCAGTTGAAAATGGATGGGTATATTTTAAGAATATACTACTTGAGGCTCAGGAGCAATTTGTTCCAAAACTTGAGGACTTGAGCAAATTGAGCAAATTGAGGACCATAAAACATTGGCCAAAATGGTTTAATAGAAGTATGCAAAAAAATATCGAGAAAGAAAATGTTGTATAGCGCATACAAAAGGGATGGAGACTAAACAAAATACATAGAATATGTTGAGCTGCAAAGAGATCTTAAGAAAGGGATCAGGAAAGCAAACAGGGAAATAGAAAGAAACATAGGTCTTGGAGCTAAAACTAATGTGAAGAGCTTTTTTCAATATTACAAGAGCAAGAAACAGCTAAATGGCAAAAATTGAGGTCTTGCTATAGTTGGCTAGACACTTAACACTGGAACATACATACCCACATCTCTGCCTATGTGAATTTGTCCTGCATATCTGTTCTTATATGTTACTATATCTTTGAATTAGATACATATATGGTGTTTCTGCTGTTAAACTCCTCAAAATTAATGAGCTATAAATACATTGTTCTCCAACCGCCAGACCCGCAGTTTATGTGATAGGCTATAGCCCACTGAATAATATAATACATATAGCAGACAATATGGGCTTTGTAATCAAATTAGTAATTGTGAAATATTTATAATCATGTTTATTGGTGAAACACTATTTGCTACACATCATATATTAATTATAATTGTATTAAATTTACACTCGATATAGCGCTAGTCTGATCGGCTCAGCAAGTTCCTAACTTTCCTTTGTAATTCAATCCTGATCATGTTGTAAACCCAGGTCTCAGTCACTGTTTGATCATGAATGATAATTGTTCATTCCGTCCACGGAAAGCAAAATACATTTTACCTTTCGTCCAAAATTTCCAAGCACGAAATTCATGGGCATTTCGTGGGATAAAATGTGAATTATATTAACGAAATGTGCAGTATGAGGGACAAAATACTAATTATGTGGACAAATGCGTTTTGTGGATGAGCCGCTGCTCTCAGAATATCCTGCCCTGACGCAGAGACACGCTGTTGAGATTTCGGAGGAGTGCGTGTTGGCGCGTCTGCGGGCCTCTGCGGGCTATGCTTACCCAGAAACCCCTGCACTGCATTGCTACATAGAGACGCAGATGCAGACCTATGCAGAAGTATAAAATCGGCCTTAAGAGAGATCAGTATAAATGAGGAGGAGGTACTAAAGGGACTAGCAGAATTAAAAACCAACAAATCTCCTGGGACAGATGGGATTTATCCAACAGTACTTAAAGAAATGAGGGAAATTATTTTTAGGCCGCTAACTCAAATATTCCAAATGACTTAGAACAGGGGATGTGCCCACTGACTGGATGCCAGCAAATGTCATACAAATCCACAAGAAAGGGGACAAAACTGAGCCAGGAAATTACAGACCAATCAGTCTCACCTGCATCATTTGTAAAATGTTGGAAAAAATTATTAGACAGAAAATAGAGGAGCATCTTAATGAAAACCATATTCTTGGAGATAGTCAACATGGGTTTAGACGAGGCAGATCATGTCTTACTAATTTATTAGAATGTTTTGAACATGCAGCTGTAGATCAGGTGAAAGCATATGATATAATATACTTAGATTTAAAAAAAGCTTTTGATAAGGTTCCACACCAAAGACTGATCCTCAAATTGGAAGCTGTAGGCATTCAGGGTAATGTAAGTAGATGGATTATGAACTGGTTGATGTATAGGAAACAGAGGGTGTCGATTAGAGGAGTTGCTTCTAACTGGAGTGAGGTTGTTAGTGGAGTTCCACAGGGATCAGTACTAGGGCCTTTGCTGTTTCTAATCTATATTAATGATCTGGACTCTGGGATAGTTAGCAAACTTGTCAAATTTGCAGATGATACTAAAATAGGTGGCTCAGCAGATACAATCTCGGCAGCACAGGCTATTCAATGGGACTTAGATAATATTCAGTTGTGGGCCGACACCTGGCAGATGAAATTCAATGTGGACAAGTGCAAGGTAATACATGCAGGTAAGAAAAATGTCCACTATAATTACACTGTGGGAGGAATAGAACTAGATAAAGTAACGCATGAGAAATTGAGGAGTCCACGTAGACTCCTAAGTCTTTCTCCATCCAAACAATGTGGGGAAGCAATAAAAAAGCAAACAGAATGTTAGGGTATATTGTCAAAAGTGTAGAATTTAAAACAAGGGAAGTAATGTTAAGACTGTACAATGCTCATCTGGATTCTGTGGACAGTTCTGGGCTCCACACAAAGATATCGCTGCTCTAGAGGCAGTTCAGAGGAGAGCAACCAGACTTATTCCAGGTCTGAAGGGAAAGTCCTACTCAGAGAGACTGAGGAACTGAACCTTTTCACCTTGGAACAGAGGAGACTACGTGGGGACTTGATCCAAGTCTTCAAAATCATGAAAGGCATCAACCACATCAAACCAGAGGAGCTTTTCCAGCAGGGACACACGCACCCGGGGACACAAATGGAAATTGGGAATCAAGGCATTCCAAACAGAAAACAGGAGACACTTCGTCACACAGAGAGTAGTCACAATCAGGAAAAAACTCCCCAGCAATGTGGTAGAAGCTGAACGTTTGGGTACATTTAAAAATAGACTGGATAGGATCCTTGGATCACTTAGATATTAACGGACACCAAACGAGCACGACTGGTCGAATGGCCTCTTCTCGTTTGTAAACTTTCTTATGTTCCACTGGAAGAACTCACTCAAACAATTCTTTTAATAAGGGGTCAGCACTCTGTTCTCTCACTAAATCACTTCAAGACACAGACAAAGGATAATCATTCAATGACATTTTAGACTGTGTGATGTCCAGTTTGTCAACAGAATCAGACTCAGTATGGCACTTAGCATGCATTACAGCACAAGCTGAAAACACCTTAGGAGATCTCTGCGCACTCTCATCAGAAAAACTTAAGGGAAAAGGAATAGGGGACACCAACAGAGGCGAAGGGGCATCAGACCATACACGCCCCTGAGCCAATTTATGCCCTAAAATGAGATCAACACCTGAGCACAAGATCTGACCTAAGCACTAGTTCGTACAACGGAACAGCCATCGTATTTAAGCCTATTCCACAAATTAATACATTATCTCCGGTGGCTGTCTCAGAAGATAAGGGTAGCACAGACTCTCGGATAAAAGACTCTGAGGCCCCTGTGTCCCGCAAGATCTTAAGTGGCACAGACATCACTCCCTACCGACTGAAATCCGGCCCACGTGACACACGCTCATGCTTAAAAGAATTCGACTCATGCCCCAAACGGTACTGGACTGGGCTAAACTCAGTTGTGTCCCTGCTTCCTGGGTCACGAACACGAGTCTCTCCAAAAGTAGTTTTATGCATAACGACAAATTCATCAGACAACACAGCAGCATCAGAAGCTGTTCACACCTTATGTTCATTGATATAAGTAGCAAGACGCTCACAAAGAGATTCTTTAAACTGTTCGAGCACAATTAAATTGCATAACTCTTCATAGGTAGTGACAGATGACGCCGAACACCAACGATTAAACTGAGTTACCAGCTCCTGCGCAAACTCAACATGAGTCTGGTTTTCCCCTAGTCTCAGATCTAAACCTCTGACGATAAACTTCAGGGACTAGCTCATATGCTTGTAACACTGCAGTTTTAACCTTTATATAACTAGTGCCATCAAGAACACTAAGCGCTAAATAAGTCTCCTGAGCCTTACCTGTCAATACGCACTGCAACAGCAAAGTGAGCTCAGAATCAGGCCAATCCCTACACTCAGCCAATCGCTCAAACAGGGAAAAAAACATTTTCTTTTTCAAAGAATTTTGGCAATAATCGTAAATTACCAGCCAGATCAAAACCAGTAAGAACATCACGTCTGGGAGGGTCAGGGTAATCACTAAGTTTACCCTCCTTGACTAACTAATCGTTGATGTTGTAATTGGAGTTTAACCATCTCCAAATCAACCTCCCGCTGTTGTCTTACTTGATCATGCTTCAACTGCAATACAAGCAATTATTTTTGTTGATCATAAGTCAAACCTCTGATTTTCCCCTGCACAACAGGATTAGGCAGAGATAAATCTTTACTCTCTCCCCCAATTATACCAGCACCTATCAAACTGACTAACAAAATAGATTGTACGCTTTCCTTAAGTTTCTTATCACTGATCTCAAATTCATAATGTTCAGCCAGCTGTAAAAGCTGTTCCCTGGCAAGACGATCCAATAATTCCTCAGATGGAATTTGAACAAAATAGTCTACAACAGATGCCATTATCACATCCAACAAAAAGAGACTTATAAACCTCACTCTCCCCCAATGTCGCACACCAAACCAGACTAAGGCAGAGCGCACCAACTGAGATAAGGCACAAATCAGGAGCTTCCCCAAATCCTACCTAACTGAACCCTAGTCTTCGTGCGGATCCGCAGTGGGTATTTAAGCACTAAAATCCGCTGGAACGGAACAAGCAACCAGCAAGCTGGAGACTTAACCGAACCATGAACGTGCTCCCGAAACAACTGCTCCAGCCACGGCTTCCACACAAAAATAACAAACTAAAACATAAAACAATCCAACGCATTCGAGAAGAACACGTCGCTTATGCCTATCTGGGGAGAAAGCTATAGCTCCAGCTAGCCCACTACTACTACCTTGCCCGTATCTCCCACTGTTGTGCTCCAAAACAACCAACCCTAGGAAAAACAGAAATCGGTCCTCTATCCGCACGGCACCCAAACAAACAAAAACAAAACAAAACCTATAACCATAACCAACACGCCATACAGGTGCGTATCTAACAAAACCAAAATAACAAGCTAACACAAATACATATACATCCCTAACCAAAGCAAATTTATATATAAAAACTGAAATACAAAAACCCAAGGTAGGTCTCCCAACAACTGATCATTTACAATTTTGGCAAAACCTTAACACACAACTTCCAAGTGATATGTAATTACCAAACAAATTCAACTCACGACTCCCGGACGAGCCCCCATTTGTCACGGCTGGCTCTTAGCCCGTGACAATCAGGGAGACCATATATTAACAAAATATATTTTATTAACTAACTTAACATAACATAAATAAAGATACTCATTGGGATGTGATCATCAGTAATCAGTTGTAGTGAGTGAATGTATTGTCAGAATGTATAAGCGTATGATATAAGGTAAGAGTATAACACAAATCAAAACCTGCTCACGGGGAGAGAGACCTCCCTTGCGCTCAAGCCAGCAGACTTTTATATCCTCTGCCTGAGACACACCGGTGGAAGCTATCAATCTGACAAGCCTCTAACTCCACCTACCACCGGTCTGAAAGGGGAAAACCCAAACCCAGCAGACGGAGCAGTCACATCACCCACAGGCTAACTTGAGTTTAAGTATATATTTGTATTGAAATTGATGGCCAGAGTCAATGGAGACACAGTCACTGATGCTGACAGGCGCAGACTCCGGCCCCACTCACCCCACTGTGCCGCACACCGGCAATCTCCCAAAACACAGAGACCCCTCCCCAAAGATTTCAATAACCAACTCTATATTTTACCTGCACTTCTGTCATTTAGAAACTGTGTGTTGTGCCCGGTTTGTAAATTTTGTACTGTATTTAGCACTTCCGTTTTGCTCATGTATCATGTAAGTCACAATGGATAACTAGGGCCTCTGGTAAGGAATAAATAATGTATTTTACAGACCGCACAGTGCATATAGTCTCCTTAATCGATCAATTGATACATATCTGAGGTGAAGTGCCTGCTACACAAACTGAATTTGTTGGACTTTTTATCAGACCGAACAAGATCAAGAAATGCGTTGCTCGGTCAAGACCCATATTTACAGCCCACTAGTGCATTGTACAGTCTTAACATTACTTCCCATCTTTTGGGAACGGGAATAATTTTACTTCCTCCTCGTGATCTTGATAATGATCTTTGGCTTGTTGACGGTGTCCACTGTGTTGTGTAGAGCCAAGCACAACAAGCACAGTGTAATTACCATTTTAATGATTTGTACGGTGGATAAAATTAACAATTTCAATACATCATCCATATTAAAATGTGTAGTACATTTTGTTTCATTTCTTGAATTCAGCTGCTTTTGTTTTTTGTTTTTTTAATAAAAGGGAAAAAAAAAGTATTCCAAAAGTAATCTAAAAGTATTCTGATTATGTTACTGACTTGGAGTAATGTATGGATTAGGTTACAGATTATTTTCAAAACAAGGCAATCAGTATTCTGTAATGGAATACTTTTTAAAAGTAACCCTCCCTACCCTGCTGGTAACATACAGTATCCTGCTGTTGTCTCTCTGTGGCGTTCAGAGCAGGCTGTTCTCAAACGACTGTGTGTGATGGAGCAGTGGAGGTACAATACACCAGTCTGCTAGAGGAACCTGCTGTACAGCAGCTCTCACCATTAGACTGACTCAAGGTTTATCAGGTTGGTCATCTATTAATATTCATCATAGTGTCCCCAATTATATGGTGCAGGACGACACTCACACTTCTGTGTCCCCAGTTGAATAGTAACCAATGACAAGAGTCCCCACTTGGATAGCACAGACCGACGCTCACACACCTGTGTGAGAGTAACTGGAGTTATAAGTCAGTAGTTTCTTTGACAACTACTAAATGAAATGTATAATTAAAAGAAAAAATCAGATTGTTTGTGTATGATATGTAATCATTGCTGCTACAATTTATCGGGTCCTTAATTCCGGAGAAACTTAACTTTACAACAACAAAGTCTCCAGTTGGATAGTAACCAATGACACAAATTCCCTCTTGGATAGCACAGGATTTTTTTTTTAAGTGACAGAAAATGTGAATAAATAATTCTATTATTTGAACTACTTCAGTAACTATAATGTTTTGAACACTACTGGATGAACAGATTTGGAGTGGAACTTATAGCACGTTATACACTCACCTAAAGGATTATTAGGAACACCTGTTCAATTTCTCATTAATGCAATTATCTAACCAACCAATCACATGGCAGTTGCTTCAATGCATTTAGGGGTGTGGTCCTGGTCAAGACAATCTCCTGAACTCCAAACTGAATGTCTGAATGGGAAAGAAAGGTGATTTAAGCAATTTTGAGCGTGGCATGGTTGTTGGTGCCAGATGGGCCAGTCTGAGTATTTCACAATCTGCTCAGTTACTGGGATTTTCACGCACAACCATTTCTAGGGTTTACAAAGAATGGTGTGAAAAGGGAAAAACATCCAGTATGCGGCAGTCCTGTGGGCGAAAATGCCTTGTTGATGCTAGAGGTCAGAGGAGAATGGGCCGACTGATTCAAGCTGATAGAAGAGCAACTTTGACTGAAATAACCACTCGTTACAACCGAGGTATGCAGCAAAGCATTAGTGAAGCCACAACACGCACAACCTTGAGGCGGATGGGCTACAACAGCAGAAGACCCCACCGGGTACCACTCATCTCCACTACAAATAGGAAAAAGAGGCTACAATTTGCACAAGCTCACCAAAATTGGACAGTTGAAGACTGGAAAAATGTTGCCTGGTCTGATGAGTCTCGATTTCTGTTGAGACATTCAGATGGTAGAGTCAGAATTTGGCGTAAACAGAATGAGAACATGGATCCATCATGCCTTGTTACCACTGTGCAGGCTGGTGGTGGTGGTGTAATGGTGTGGGGGATGTTTTCTTGGCACACTTTAGGCCCCTTAGTGCCAACTGGGCATCGTTTAAATGCCACGGCCTTCCTGAGTATTGTTTCTGACCATGTCCATCCCTTTATGACCACCATGTACCCATCCTCTGATGGCTACTCCCAGCAGGATAATGCACCATGTCACAAAGGTCGAATCATTTCAAATTGGTTTCTTGAACATGACAATGAGTTCACTGTACTAAACTGGCCCCCACAGTCACCAGATCTCAACCCAATAGAGCATCTTTGGGATGTGGTGGAACGGGAGCTTCGTGCCCTGGATGTGCATCCCACAAATCTCCATCAACTGCAAGATGCTATCCTATCAATATGGGCCAACATTTCTAAAGAATGCTTTCAGCACCTTGTTGAATCAATGCCACGTAGAATTAAGGCAGTTCTGAAGGCGAAAGCGGGTCAAACACAGTATTAGTATGGTGTTCCTAATAATCCTTTAGGTGAGTGTATATACACCAATTTATTTATTTAAGCAGTTGTGATCACCCAGGTCTGTCTGCTACTCTTTCTTAAACACAAGGGACAACCACCATTCTACCCCTGTGTAGACCTTCCACTAGCAGCAGACACTAAGGAAATGAAAAGAAAGGCTCCAACATGGCGATGGGTGAAGGAAGACACCCAGAGAACCCACTTTTGACAGACATAGCGGTATTAAAATTCCAACTGAATATTTAGCAGACACTCTTATCCAGAGCAACTTAGATTTGTACCTATTTATACAGCTGGGCATTTTACTGGAGCAATCTAAGTGAAGTACCTTGCTCAAGAGAAATAGTCGCCATTGACTGCCCAGCTGTGGTTTCTCTGTACAATGCTAACATGGGTTGGGCAGATCTAAGCAATATGCTGACACATCTGTACAAGACCCCAATGAAGGCTGAAAGATGGTATTTGCCTGTCTTTGCTATGTGCTAGATCTAGCAGTCTGTAACAGCTGGCAGGTGTACAAACATGATTTGTGGACTTCTTTCAGAAAAGGCAATTCCCATGACAGATTTCCGCCTTAGCATCAGTGATAGTTTGCGCAAGTCAGTTGGACCTCTGTCTGTCCTCAGAAAGAAACTGCTTAGTTTCATATCATACCAATTAATGCATAATCTTCAAAATGTGTTGAAAATGCACTTACTTGAAGAAGTATAGAAAGGAGTATACAGTTATGACTTCGTTATTACAATTTCGTTTTTATTCCTTCAATACACTGTTTTAACCCATCAATCAGTAATTATTTATTCCATATTATAGACATGGAGATTTTTAGTGTTAGTGTTATTTGATTGGATTTTCCACTTTTATACAGACTGTTGTTTTTTTCTTTATGCTCAAGATGTAATGTATAATAACATGACACATTTTTATTTTACTAGCATCCTTGGATTAAACAATGTGGCACTGGAAGTGATGTTTTCTATTGTATTGCCAGTTTACGTACAAATACAACTAAACCAACAAGCAGACGTTGTTTACTCTTTTTGAGCTAGGGGACACATTTGGCACCGATTTTTTTTTTAATTGCAAAATGAAAAAATGAAATATGCAATCCACCTTATTTTCTTCAGTATTTCATAAAATTAGCAAGGAAACAATCAAGCAATTCAGATTGTATTGTTAACCAAGTGGTGTTTTCAGTGCCCAAATGCTTAATAAGTGTTATTAAAAGAAAAAGTGACAGTCGACTGTCCCAACTTTCTTGGAGTGTGTTGCAGTCATCCGATTTGAAATTAATGTATATTTTCAAAAATAATTTAATTTCACAAAGTAAACCATCAAATAATGTGTTAATAATGTGTTTTCAATATAGCACAGGGTGAACTGAATTTTTAAATGACTCTTTTTGTGTGTTTTTTTGCATTTTCCATACTGTCCCAACTTTTTCGGAATTGGGATTGTATAATATCTGCCTATAAAATATCAGAAGTCTTTCTCTTCCATGTTTGTGTCTAAAGCGATTCAATGAAAACAAAGGTCATCCGATCAGTATTTCATGAAAACAATGATCAACTAGAAACATTTGATTTCCTCACTCATAATGAGATGCTGTAGTGAGTTAGTTATATTGCGTTCAGGAGCTATAATGGTATTTATTTATTCCTGCAGCATTTTTCATTGAATTTTAAGAATAAATCCTTGCAGTGTGGCCTCTGGAAAGGGGGAGGGGTTGTGTGTGTATGAGATGTAATCTGTCAATCTTAGGCTAACAACGTAAATATTGGTAGAACAGAAATGGCAACATTAAAAAAACATTAAAATATGAACAAGTAGATTTTAAAAGAGCACATTAAATATGTGTAATATAATATTAGGGCACACTGGCTACTATTGATGTGGCCTTCTGTGGCCTCTATAATGTATTAATATAACAGGTCACATTGTATGTGTACACTGATACTTGATAGTATAATATAGCGCATGTAAAAACATACATATGTATGATTGAAGTATTTTGCAGAAATGATAATGGATAGTTATCAAAAGGGAGAGGAAATGCTAAATCCAGTCTCCCCAGGCTGAGCTTCTATTGCTGGGCCTGCTGACCCCACTATATGGATAGGGCCATGCCTCCCTGTTGCTATTTATATCTCCCCTCCAGCCTTCTTTTGGATTCAGGGTGGGGTGCAATTTTCCCAGAATCCTTTGCAACCTATTGGAGTTGAGACGCACACATTCACACGACAAATCCTAGGTGCTCAATACGTCATACTGTCTCTTTCATCTCATTTGTAAACTATGGACAAATACAATGCTACTCATTTCACTCCCCATCAAAGAGACGTAATATGTGTCTGTCTGTCTGTCTGTTGTCTGTGAAAGTCTGTGTGTGTGTGTGTGTGAGTGTGTTGGTGTGTGTATGTGTGTGTTGGTGTGTCTTGATTTCTTCTCAGTCTTCACATTTGGCAGTAAACATGGTGTGTTTTAGATCTTTTTCTACTTATTCTATTCCCTTTACTGTATCTGTGGATGATTTGGCAACACTAATCCTGTCATGCCAATTAAGCTCGTTTTGAATTTGAATTTGAGAAAGAGAGGCTTAATACAGTACAGACTGCCTGGACACTGCAGATCACTGACACGGCGCTGAGAGAGAGAAGGGGGTTATAAAGTATAGACACACTGACTGACTGGACACTGCAGTGTACTGACGTTGCTTTGTCAAAATGCAACCCTGCATGCTTAATATTTTCAACAACAACAAGAACAAAATCAGGATTAAAGTATTACCTGTCTTCAGGTAAGTAGTAGACAACCAAGAAACCATGAATGTGATTAGGGAAACCAGGGATCATGGTAGTACTGCGCTAGATTTAAAATTATTGTATAAAATTCTGACCCTGGAGAGCTGCAGTCCTACATTTCTTCAATCTGCTTGGACTATATACTTGTGATTCAATGAAGACAAACTTAAAATCATATTCTCCATTTATTACGTTATTAATGGGGAAATTAAGAAACATGACAGATATAGTCCGTGACAGAAACTTGAGTCATTACTAATGTTAACAAATCGCTTATTAACCTTAGCCAACTATACATTAAAAAAAATATATAGTGTATTTAAATTGTCATATTAGATTTTGATTTTGCATAGAATTGCATATAAAGTGCCACTTAAAATCTAACTTAGAAAAGCTTCTTAACAAGTCTGACTATAAGTCCTAAGAAGCAGTGTGTGGAATAATGTCAATGTATCTACTGTGAAGATGGAGGGAATTTTGGCACATGTGAAATAGGTCATTTTGAGAAAAGGGCTGATACAAAATGTAATGCACTTAAAATGTATTTTATGCAGTTTATGCCACATGCATTCATTGATTACTGATATACAACTAAATTGACAAAATCTAAACAAATACACTTGTAATAGTTTTTTTTCTATGCTTGGTTTTCAGACAAGCCAAGAGTATATTAGTGTTTCCTTGTAAATTTAATTTAGTTGAGCATGAAGCACGTCTACAATGGAAATGGCCATATATGGAGTAGCTAATGATATGCTCTTCAAAACAAGCTTTTGAATGATATATGAGTCAATATGAGTTTTAAAGAGTTTTAAAAACTTCTACTTTTACATGGAAAATGCTATCAAGAACCAAAATTATGCAAAGTGCAATTGACGGACTTATCAAGGATCAAGGATATATATAAATTATTGGAGACCTATTTATACATTGTGAAACTATGGAAGTTATAGTTGCAAAATATCCCAAAACCAGAAAATTGACATATGGAAGCAAAATCACATTGTTTGCCTGTGGTGCCTCACCAAATACAGACCAAATACAGCCATTACAGCTCCTCAAACCTAAAATATGTCACGCAAAACGCATTGAAAGTGAACAGTGAACGAGTACCTCTCTGGTGTCTCTAATTTCACTGAGGAAAATGTCCATGTCTTTTGAATTTTTAAAAACAAAATAAAATGGTTGGCTATAATTTGCTCAATTGGTTCTATTGTTATGCTTTATTGTTACTGGGTTTATTATTGGTTTATTTGATGGATTTCTTTGTTGCTAAGCGCACGCCGCCTGAGCACATTTGCACATAGACTGACCCGCATGTCATCTTGCTGATTGCCCTTACCTGCACCCCTACCTCTCTGTTAGTACTTAAACACAGTGACACAATCAGTCAGAGCACAACCTATACTGAGCAGCAGATGCAGGGCTGGAGGGAAGTCACGGCAGAGACAGTGAACACAGGAAGAACGGCGAAGAGCTGCCTGATTAATTTATTCACAACACTTCACATGGAATACATTTCAATATTTAGAGAATGTAGTTTGGTAACATCTAAACTGGAAAACATTAAACTTGTAAAAAAAAAAAAATCATTACATGCACATCCCACAGATGCTCAATTGGATTGAGATCTGGGGAATTTGGAGGCCAAGTCAACACCTTGAACTCGTGATTCATCAGACCAGGCCACCTTCTTCCATTGCTCCGTGGTCCAGTTCTGATGCTCACGTGCCCATTGTAGGCGCTTTCGGCAGTGGACAGGGGTCAACATGGGCACCCTGACTGGTCAAACTTGCAAAACATGGTGATTCATATAGTGCTTTTGAATGTTATATCTCAAATAAGTATTTAAAAAAACTTTATTTTCCTTTTCAGCTGCAACTGAAATTTTCACTTGCCACCAAATCACAGATTGGTTCTGTAATGGGAAAATAGCTGAACTTAGGTATGCAATAAAGCAGGGGTGGCTAACCTTGGTCCTGGAGAGCCGCAGGGTCTACGGGCTTTTGTTCTATCCAGATCATGAACTGCTTAATTGAACCAATTGTGTGTCTTAATTAGGCAAAATGTCCCTGTGTTCAAGGTATCCAATGACTGGTAGCTAAGACTCTCCAGGACCAGGGTAAGCCACCCCTGCAATAAAGAAAAACACACACAAAAATACACAAGGCTTTAATGATACTAACTGATACTGGTACTGGGCCTACAAGTCATAAACTGCGTGGTAGTTCTACTTCTGGTTTAGGTTTCCCCTGTATTTTATTTAGATGTTTAATTTCGAAAACACATGAAACATCCCTTATTGAAGTTTTGCCTGTTGATTTTATTGTTATGTATTTTCACTTTTACCATTGATTTACCTTACTTTTACCATGGTTTCCTACGGTTTTAAATAATTTTACGATATCTTTAAATATTTCAATATGTCTGTTTGGCAACCTACAGGGCCAAACTGCCAGTTAGAGATACCTTCAAATATTTAAAGGTATCTCTAAATGATGATTCGGCTTGCCGTAAGAAATAGTGTTAATTTACAGTAGTGTTATTGTATCTATGGTGATAATGTAGATGTGAATATCCGAGAAATATTAGGGGATGAAAGTAATGTTTTTTTAAGTAATTCAGTGAAACTCCAACTCTGTTTATAACAAGATTGTAATCAAGATTTGTGTGTACACTTTTGCAGTCGCTCAGATGAGGGCTCAAACTGATAACTGATCAATAAAGTTTTATAAATTTATAAAATGGGTGCATTTTATTTATTGTACTGCTGTATCAGTCCACAAAACTTTGCAAACTGTTATTGCATGTGAAGTGATCAATTTGTATTCCTGCATCATGTTTAAATATGTAAATTCACATTTTTCCATATATTAGTAAATACATTACCAACACAAGACTTTA
The DNA here is from genome assembly GCF_036373705.1 of Amia ocellicauda. Taxonomy (NCBI): domain Eukaryota; kingdom Metazoa; phylum Chordata; class Actinopteri; order Amiiformes; family Amiidae; genus Amia; species Amia ocellicauda. The sequence continues at coordinate 27,783,373 of NC_089863.1, forward strand.
ATTATGTCATACATTTATTGAAATATATATTTCCAAATGTTATTAATGAGTGTGTGTGTGTATACACTCACCTAAAGGATTATTAGGAACACCATACTAATACTGTGTTTGACCCCCTTTCGCCTTCAGAACTGCCTTAATTCTACGTGGCATTGATTCAACAAGGTGCTGAAAGCATTCTTTAGAAATGTTGGCCCATATTGATAGGATAGCATCTTGCAGTTGATGGAGATTTGTGGGATGCACATCCAGGGCACGAAGCTCCCGTTCCACCACATCCCAAAGATGCTCTATTGGGTTGAGATCTGGTGACTGTGGGGGCCAGTTTAGTACAGTGAACTCATTGTCATGTTCAAGAAACCAATTTGAAATGATTCGACCTTTGTGACATGGTGCATTATCCTGCTGGAAGTAGCCATCAGAGGATGGGTACATTGTGGTCATAAAGGGATGGACATGGTCAGAAACAATGCTCAGGTAGGCCGTGGCATTTAAACGATGCCCAATTGGCACTAAGGGGCCTAAAGTGTGCCAAGAAAACATCCCCCACACCATTACACCACCACCACCAGCCTGCACAGTGGTAACAAGGCATGATGGATCCATGTTCTCATTCTGTTTACGCCAAATTCTGACTCTACCATCTGAATGTCTCAACAGAAATCGAGACTCATCAGACCAGACAACATTTTTCCAGTCTTTAACTGTCCAATTTTGGTGAGCTTGTGCAAATTGTAGCCTCTTTTTCCTATTTGTAGTGGAGATGAGTGGTACCCGGTGGGGTCTTCTGCTGTTGTAGCCTATCCGCCTCAAGGTTGTGCGTGTTGTGGCTTCACAAATGCTTTGCTGCATACCTCGGTTGTAACGAGTGGTTATTTCAGTCAAAGTTGCTCTTCTATCAGCTTGAATCAGTCGGCCCATTCTCCTCTGACCTCTAGCATCAACCAGGCATTTTCGCCCACAGGACTGCCGCATACTGGATGTTTTTCCCTTTTCACACCATTCTTTGTAAACCCTAGAAATGGTTGTGCGTGAAAATCCCAGTAACTGAGCAGATTGTGAAATACTCAGACCGGCCCGTCTGGCACCAACAACCATGCCATGCTCAAAATTGCTTAAATCACCTTTCTTTCCCATTCAGACATTCAGTTTGGAGTTCAGGAGATTGTCTTGACCAGGACCACACCCATAAATGCATTGAAGCAACTGCCATGTGATTGGTTGGTTAGATAATTGCATTAATGAGAAATTGAACAGGTGTTCCTAATAATCCTTTAGGTGAGTGTATATAATAACATGTATTAAACTTGACATGATACCATGTATTCATACTAGATAATAAATACATTTTAAACGTATGGTTCATAAGTGGTTAATATAATATAAATATAAGGTAAAAGTATGAACACATGCAATATACCATGTATTCATACTATATAATAACTACATTTTAAATGTATGTTTGTAAAGTTCTTAGTGAACCCAGCTGCAGAGCGACAAGGCAGGTCAGGCTAGTAGGAGGTCAAGGGCCAGAGAACAGTACAATGTTACAATGTAGGCAAAAGTGGTGAAATCCTGAAAAACTGATGGAGGTAATTTTATAATTAAAATATTCCTTAAAACAAAATGTTTTACTACAATGATAGAATGGACCAAAATAGTCACAGATACTATAATTATTATTTGTAATCTTGTTCTCTCTCTTTCTCTCTCTCTCTCTCTGTCTCTCTCCCTCTCCTATTGTCCACTGTGTTCATCATCTTTCTCTATCTCATTATTATTATTATTATTATTATTATTATTATTATTATTATTATTATTATTATTATTATTATTAATTATTATTATTAGGGTGCTGCATGGTAGCACAATGGTTAACAGTCATAGCCCCTTGGGGACTGCTTGTGTGGAGTTAACATGTGTAGCGTAAGGTACACTTATACATTTCAATTAAAGAAGTGAATTTATAGTATCACCTTATCACGAATCCTGGAATCTTGTAGAACTCAATTTCTTTAATAATTGGACGCAGACACCAATTCCAAAGATATAAATTGTCAAATTTATTCAAAAACAAAGACTAAATGTAGCACTACACTAATTATACAAAAGGGAAAAACTAATTAAAATTCAACTCTAGATCAGCAAATCAAAGACAAATCACTTCCGTGACCAAATCATGACCATGGGATTGCATGTGATAACACACAAATCGTTCAACAAAAAAGGTTATAAACACATTGACAACAATACCGGTTAGTAAGACAAAGGTGAGTCTCTCATTAGTATTGTTAGTCAGACATTGAATAACTACGCAGGTTAGTATTTATGTCAGGTAACTTCTCGTTATATATATATATATCAGTCTCATTTACGTTTAGGTGCCGAGAAAGATCCTATCATTACTTGTTACCACAATTTCCCTTAACTGATTATTATTCAATGATTAAGGATAGGCAGGGCCACCAATAATCTAATGTCTATTAACGTGTGTCAGTTTCAGACTAAACAGTTAAACAGGAATGAGAAGATATTTCTCGGCGTTGACAGATTTTATTTCTAAAATTATCAACAAAACAGTTTAATGCAACACACATTTATATTTAAGAAAACTAAATGATATTACACATTCTAGAGTTATGAATCACAGATTAACATTTCTAATTGATTTCTCAAATGTCATGAATCATGAACTCCAAACTGTTAAACTTATCTGAACTTCGTCGCAGAGAGGCCTCTCTGGCTTCGGGCTCAGATAACAGCACACGGCACGAGGTCCGTGTGGTTTGGAACAAAGGCAGTCCGGTTCGGCTTTGTCCAAGAACTTCCACTCAGTCGATGCACCTGGAAGTTGGGGTTTCGCGAATGTAGAGTCTTTTCCAAACAGATTTTCCACTGGTTTGAAGGCTCCAAGGTTGTGCACAAAATCTTCTTGGCAAGCAGGGTCTCTCACCGTACTTATTTGAAGACAAAGTCTTTGAGGAAAGCAGGGCCCTGTTCGTTCCAAGGGTCGAGTTTCTTAAGACTCAAATAGCTATTTAAATGACTGACACTTTCGTATACAGTCGACTTAGTCAATTGTCCAGCTGTAAAACTCCACTGATCAGGTGGGCACAGGCGGGCAGCGCAGTCTGTAAAGTTCTTTATTTAATAAAGTCCTTTAAAAGAATTCTTCGTACGGCTCAATCTCCTTCTCCCAGTTTAACTCTTCTGTTGCCGGCAAAGGTTTCTGGTTCCAGTTCGGGCAACAGAGCTACAGGTTGAGCTGTGGCACCGAGTTTCTGGTTCAGGTGAGAGAGAGAGAGAAAGAGACTGTGCGCTGTTCTTTATACGCCTGTCAGATCAATAGGTGATTGGTTCTTGAGTTTTTGAGATTGGATTTTGGTTTCAACCCCCAGTGTTCTATTGGAGGGGGGCTTGATTTATGACTGATGTCAATCCATGCCATCTTTTGGAAATGCCGTTTTGGCCCGGGTTCATAGCTCTGTGTCGGGATTTCGGGTCTCTTCTATTTCAAAGAGTTTTTATTACCTACAGGCCCCCTTCTCCAGACATCTCACAGCAGGAATCCAAACTATTTGGCCTATTCTCGGTGCCATCCTCCCAGACTGTCACTTTGATATAAACCAGTCCCACGCTTTAAGGAAATCTGATAATTTTGGGGGGAGAGGTCTTCTTTGGATCAGTGCTTCAGCTCAGAGCTAAAATGCTCTTATCAAAATAACCCATCATAATGCTACACATGTTTTCCCCAATCTGCAGTCGGATTTTTCCTTGTTCTCAGATTTCCTGCCACAACAGGCTGCTTAGGTTGATTGGCTGCTCCTGTAGTCATGTGAGTGCGGTGTGTGTGTGTCTGTGAAGCCCTGTGAGGAACTGGGGTCCTGTGCCTTGCACCCTGTGCAATATTTTTGGACTCCATGTTGTGCTCGGATTGTTTCTAATTGAGATTAACCTCCCTCTTGTCTAGACTCCCTCTTGTTGGCTCATACTGGACCCCAACATAGTATACAGATACCTGTCTCTGTCTGAGGGGAACAGAAAGGTGAAACGGACAGTAAGGGAGCAGCAAGGTCTTGATCACCCAGAGAGATGTGACGGCTGTGCCCAAGTGCTGTGCACAGAGGGCCTCACTGGCCGCTGCTTCCAGGAGGCTGAGTGGAGTGGAAAGTGGGCTGCTATAGGAGTTGCATATAATCAGCAGGAAAGGAAACGGTGATATCTGTGGGCTTGGGCACAGTGACAAGTCCTGGAGTTTGACCTGTGTGGCTACCAGTTGCACAGCTCTGCACAATAACAGTAAGACTGTCATAGATGTCTACCCCTCCCAAAGAGTAGGTGTGTATCTGGACTGGCCAGCTGGAAATGTGTCATTTCACAGCGTCTTCTCTGACACACTGACCCCCTGCACACCTTCCACAGCAAATTCAATGAGCCCCTCTGTGCAGTGCTATGGGTTGACTCTACTGTGTCTGTGTGCTAGCTGGGGTGGTCTGGCGTGTCCTGCTAAGAAACCTGTCTGGAGCTCCTGTCTGTCCTATAAGCACAACCTGATGTTGCTGTGTAGCTGTTGTTCTTGGAAAAATATGGCCTGGACCTCACCCAGGGACAGTTCTGGACTTTGACCCAGACTGGCCACCACAACAGGCCTGCGGATCCTCCAGCGCCCCACGCCGCTGACCACACACTTCCCACAGCAGCCCCTGATAGCACCTCGGAGCTTCATCTCAGCTAGTGTGTGTGCATACATGTAAGAGCACTACTATACCGGGGATTCATATGGGAAAACACGTTACTTATTCCAATGGTTTATTTTTTATGTATTTATTTTCTTCCTGAAATATCGCAACATTTTAAGAGGAAACGAGATGAAATAACATCTTCCCCAAATTTACTTAAACCTTTAAATCTTATTCAAAGACACCAACATAAAAGTAAATCTTTAATATTTGTGGTTCAGTGAACACCAGTATTGAACCTTGCAGATTGTTGCAAAAACTTTACGGGATTGTTTGTAGCTTAGAATCGGCTGCTTCATTGGTTTAGTGCGTCTTTTTTTCATCCGTCATCCACAATTTGTGCATCGACTTTGCTCCCTTTCTCTTGGGATTGTGCTATCTAGGCGGTCGATCCGTAGGTTGTCCCTATTATAATTTATGCATGAAATTCGGACAGAAATGGCTGTAGATCTGTCGCTATTTGGACCTGGAAGTTTGATTAATCTCTCCTGATTTCAGGAAAAGCTGTAAAAAAAGAACTTGTCTTAAAAAAATCATGTTGAGGAGATTAAGCGCGTCATTCTGCCCTTCCTGCACGAGTGAGTGTCTTAGTCAGACAGTGTTTGTGACTTTTTGTGTGCCTCTTTATATTAACGTCCTCCCTCTGTCTGTGGCTAGAGAGAGCTAATGTGTGTGTCTGTCTGCTATCATTGTGTTCATGCTTCTGTCTGTCTGTTTATAATTTATGCATGAAATTCGGACAGAAATGGCTGTAGATCTGTCGCTATTTGGACCTGGAAGTTTGATTAATCTCTCCTGATTTCAGGAAAAGCTGTAAAAAAAGAACTTGTCTTAAAAAAATCATTAAGCAGTTCTGAACAGCCACACTTTGATGAGCAGGTCCCAGTGTGTTGAGTTTAGTGATTGGAGTTTGGTATATTGAACGGCAGCACTTTCTACACGAACACACCAGGTATCACTGGTGGAGGCGGTGCTTTATGAACACAAATGTGTGCTGGGTGTGCGCCTGAGTATGATGTCATGTAGCGTCATTACATCATACTAGAAGCCAGAAAGCAGGGCAGTAATGGAATGTTGTGCGTAGGGATTCTCAGTGGATCTGTAATTGAGAGAGAGAGACACGCAAACTGATCAGAGAGACACGCAAATTGATCAGAGAGACAGAAATTGCTGCGAGAGAGAGAGACACATTGCTAAGAGAAAGACACGCAAATTGCTATTGTACTGTGGAGAACATGCGTTGTCTCACCAATGGAAACAGTTACAGGCACCGACGAGGCCAACGTGAGTATTACTCGTCGAAAGGTTTATTTTTCTTTCTCGATTTTGAGTTACTGAATAATAAATCGTGTGGGGGGGGGGGGGACTCCGACAAGGGCGCAAGACAGAGAGAGTGTCAAAATCCCCAAATTGTGTCACACGTGACTGAAGGCGCTGTGATCCCAAGAGGACAGGATGAGCACCGACCAGATCAACTGTCCACCCGACAGACACACACACACTCACACACATACACACTCACACACACACACACACACACACACACACTCATGGTGGGTGTGTTGCTCGGTCGTGAAAATTTGAAGATCCTTTGTTTTGCTGCTGGGAATTTCAGCTGCCCCCTTATGCCTCTCTTCCTCTTCCAGTATGGTAGATACTGAACGCACCTTATTACACATTATTGCCCATTATACTGACTCAGTCTCTCTCTCCCTCCAGAGTACGATGACCCCAAGGTCACAAGCAGGAAGGCTGGGGGTCAGCAGGGGCACCGGGGGGGCTCAGGGGAGCTGGTACCTAGGACCTGCAAGGACAGCGGCCGGGGAGGCGGTGGCAAAGCAATGGGGCACTGCCCTGGCACAGGGGGGCCCCCCAAAAAGAGCTGGTTCAGAATCATGGTGAGTAGAGCAGAGCAGAGCAGTGCAAGTCATTGTGTGGCAGTGTGGGTGACACTGTGTGTGTGTGATGTTGTTAACACTCTGTGCTGCTGTCTCCGGCTACAGATCCCCAAAGCGAAGAACTACGACAGGACGTGGCTGCTCTCTGCCCTGCAGGGCGTCTGCACGGTGCCCTTCACCCCTGTACAGGTGCGTCTCGCTCTCTCTGCCTGTGTTTGTATCTGTGACCCAGGACAGCACAGCGACTGAAACTGGCAGCTTTAAAATGTGTGTGTGAGGGACAGTGTACTGACCTCCCTCCCTCTCTCTTCAGTATCGCAACAGGGGGAGTAAGATTGTGTTCTATGTAGAGGGAGCCACCACAGCCAACGCGCTGGCCAAAGTGTCCGAGAGCTTCACCGACACCGAGGGGAACAAGGTGAGCAGAGCTGTCTGTGGTTGTGTGTCTGTCTGTGGGTTAATCGTAATGGTTAATGAGCTCAGGGGTGTGACCGCTCTGTTGCCCCGCCTCCCCGCAGGTGTCCATCATCATGAACCCCTCCCTCCCGGTGAACAAGCCCAGGCCCACAGTGCTTGAAGCCCAAACGCCAGCCGCAGCCCCGGCCTGCGAGGTGAGTGACAACCCCCCCTTCCATGCCCCCCATAAAGATTACAGCTGATGTCCCAGAGTGAGAACAGGTCCGCCTAACACACTCTCTCTCTCCCTCTCTCTGCAGGTCAGTCACTCTGTTGAGGAGATTAAGCGCGTCATTCTGCCCTTCCTGCACGAGTGAGTGTCTTAGTCAGACAGTGTTTGTGACTTTTTGTGTGCCTCTTTATATTAACGTCCTCCCTCTGTCTGTGGCTAGAGAGAGCTAATGTGTGTGTCTGTCTGCTATCATTGTGTTCATGCTTCTGTCTGTCTGTTTGTCTGTCAGCTACTACAGTGTGTATGATTCAGGGGACAGACGGCCACTCCACGAGGCGTATCACGACAGTGCCTCCTTCACCCTCAACATGCCCTTGACCTTCAGGTACCACAAGAGTGTGTGTGTGTGTGTGAGTGTGTGTGTGTATGTATGTGTTTGTATGTGTGTATTGGTGAGTGTGAGTGTGTGTGTGTATGTGTGTGTGTGTGTGTGTGTGTGAGTGTGAGTGTGTGTGTGTTGGTGTGTCTTGATTTCTTCTCAGTCTTCACATTTGGCAGTACATGGCGTGTTGCTCTGTTGTGAATATTTGAAGATCCTTTGTGTTGCTCCTGCTAATAGTACAGGGAATTGCAGTATATGTGTGTCTGTCAGTCAGTTCACTCTGGTCAGTGTGTGACAGTGCTGACCCCTCTCTCTCCAGCTCTCTTGTGCACAGTCTGGGAAGTGACCATGACAGGGAGCTGAAAGACCCCAGTGAGTGTGATCGTAACGGAACACAGAAAGAGCACTGAACACACACACACACACACACACACACACACACACACACACACACGTGTTTGTTTTTCTATCCTTGTGGGGACTTTCCATAGACATAATGATTTTTGTACTGTACAAACTATAGATTCTATCCCCTAACCCTAACCATACCCCTAAACCTAACCCTCACAAAAAACTTTCTACATTTTTACATTTTAGTATGTTAAGCCATTTGACTCATGGGGACTCTAGACAAAGTCCCCACATTTCACATTTATGGCATAATAACCTTATACCAGTTTGTAACCATAAAAAAGTCCCCATATATGACAAAAAACCTGTACACACACACACACACACACACACACACACACACACACACAGGCACTGAAGACACGCACAACGAGACACTGAACAAACACACTGTAACAATATCAACCACACCAATCCAGGAATATACACTACACTAGAAGTGGAAACTGTATATATATATATATATATATATATATATATAAAAAAAATTGTAGCCGCCCTCTCACTTATTAATTATTTAGACCAGACTTTTATATTATTAAAATGTATTTTTATTGAATCACTCACAACGCGTTTCGACACTACTGTGTCTTCATCAGGTAGTGTCAAAACAGTAGTGTCGATATATGAATTTTCTTTATATATTTTTGCTTTATTTGGGCCAGCACCTCATAGAAGTGAAGACGCTGTAGTGCACGGATGTTTTTAAGTTATATTCCTATATATACACAGTAATATGGACACAGTACAAAGTCACAGGACAGATGTATGTAATAGAATAGACAGTTCATATGTCAGCATTCCAGATAATACACAGCATTTGGCGGCTTGCAAATGTACAATACAAGCTGATCTGATGCACTACAAGCCATCGATAGTGCGAATGGTGGCTATTGTATATGTATTGTACTGTGTTGTGTGTGCAGTGTGATGGACTCCTGTGCGCCCCTCTAACCTGTGCCCCCTGCCCCTCCAGCTACAGCCCCGTGGTTCCAGCTACTGAAGCCCACACGCCAGAGAGCGACGGCCTTCCTTAACGAGCTGCCCAATACGCAGCACGACACCAGCTCCTTCGTGGTGGACGTCCATGCCTACACTGTGAGTGCCCACTGAACCGCATGCGTCTGTCTGTCTCTCTCTCTCTGGGTGTCATAGTGTGTGTAAGATAGAGAGGGAGTGTTTCAATGATTGATGTATTGATCAGCTGATTGATTGATTGATTGACAGGTGTATCTCTCTCTTCCAGAACACATTACAGTCCTTCACCGTCAGTGGAGTGTTTAAAGAAGGTGAGTGGGGCTGGACTGAGGGCGCGGCGGGACAGTATAGTGCTGAGCTAGACTACAGGAAATTATAGTGGACTATACAGTCTGAGGTCTCTTCTATTCTGCAGTGACTGGTACTAACTCTCCCTCTCCTCTTCTCTACCTCTCTCAGTGGACGGGGAGTGTCAGGACACTGTGAATGCATTCTCTCGCAAGTTCATCACTATCGCTGCAGCAAATGCTGGGTAAGAGCTCCACTCATCCCTCCATCTCTGCCCCTCATCCCTCCATCCTTCTCTCCAGGCTGTGCATAGTGAGTGATGAGCCCTCTCCGTCTTTCTCCCAGGCTCTGTATTCTGAGAGACATTGGAGGAGATCAAACGGGCGTTCGTTACGACCAGGCTCAGGCCGTCCAGCAGCCCCATGCTCACGCTGACCGCTGCCCAGCAAGAGATGCGCTCCATCTTCTGCCTGCAGTCCGGCATGAACCCGGAGTGGTCACAGAAGTGCGTAGTGCTGAAGCTGACTGCCGACCACACTGACCACTGCTCCACATTGATGTGCACACTAGTGTGTTCACAGCAGTGTGTGTTGATATATGCAGTAGTGTGTGTCCTGATGTGTCTTGTGTCTTGTTAACAGTAGTGTTTGTGTTGCAGGTGTCTGCAGGAGAACGAGTGGGATTTCGACAGAGCCGCACAGATCTTCAGCCAGTTCCAGGTCAGTCTCTCTTTTACACCCTCTCTCTTTTTCTCTCCCACGCTCTGTCTCTGTCTCTCCCTCTTGCTCACTCTCTCTCTCTCTCTCTCTCTCCCTCTTCCCCTTCAGGCTCAAGGGAAGATCCCAGACGTGGCTTTCGACATAAACATAAAAAAATTATTAATCAAGACTGTGTCTGCCGTGATCCTTCCACCGAACTCACGCTGCAGCCCCTCGTGGCTCTCTGGGCGTCTATATCACACTCAGCAGTGTGTGTGTGAAGTGGTTTCATGAATTCTCAGGATACACAGATGACGAAGTAACAAGTTTATCACAAAATAATAAATACAGGTGAACCCGGAGCCCTCCTCTCACACAAAGTGAAGAGAAGAACTCAGGATGGGAGCTGGAGAAGCCTTGTTGTATCTTCACATCTTCATACCTGGGCTGGAGTTGAATGACTTTGCTGGGATTCTTGGTCTTGGGTGTTTTGTGTTGACTGTTTTAAGTGCAGTATTATTACTATTATTTGATTATTTGAGTTCTCCTCAGGAGACAGCTGACCTTTGTGAAGAGCAGTTCTCTCATGGTCTCCACTTCATCACTGCAATACCAATCCATTTTAAAGTGTGAGTCCAGGCATGTGGCCAACTGAAAGCATTTCATTGCTTCATACTTTGAAAGCCAAATCTCCAGGGCAAGCTTCATGGTCTCCACCATTTTGTTGTCTGACATTTCCGCTTTGGTTTCAATGGCATGGAAAAGACCTCAAACACATGTAATAAAATAATCAATCACCTCAATCAGTAGATCCAATATAATGTAGATAAGACAATACTGTAATATAACTCTATGCCACAAGAAGGTGCCCAATCACACGAAATGCTTATACTACTACTACTAATAATAATAATAATAATAATAATAATAATAATAATGATAATGATAATGATAATAGAGAGAAAGTTATATAGAGAGCGTACTTCCTAAGTCTTGATTATCACTTGTTAGTGATTCGACATTATATTTTTTACAATTAAAAATGACCACCCAAAGCTGAACTGATTTAATTGGATAAATTGGGTCTTATAAAGCAGGAAACTGTAAGTGAGAATTAGGGTTCTAGTTTTTGACAGATGCACTTGGACATAAGTAGTATGTATTTATTAGAAGACTGAGAGCACTGTCTTACAATTGGCACAAAATGTATATGATGCATATTACAATAAGTCCCAAAAATACACTGTATAACATATTTGCCATCCTAATGTTCATTCCTGCCAATCTACTCTCTTGTTGGTGGTTTTGTGTGCAATTTAGCTTTTCGAAGTGACAAGTCACATTGTATAAGCTCCCACAAAGCCGGCCTCACCATCTACATTTGTATTGGATTAAAAAGTATTCAGAATAGCACAATTTGAGATTGATTGTAATTCACACAGGGAAGGTAGTTAATATGATTAGGTGCTGTGAAATATTGGGCAACAATTGGAATTTGACACCAACACCCCTCTACACCTCTATCTATCTCCGTCTCTCTCTCACACACACACACACATGCACACACAACACACACGCACACACACAACACACACACATTAAATTGGCATAATCTTGCTTTACAAGTAAAACTATTTTATTATTATTATTTTTTATTTCAATTGAGCATTAGGTTACTGTGACAACTTCAATACATCACAAAACATTTTCAAATACTCAGCTCAGTGCATTGAATCCCACACAAACCTATTCACATGTAGTGTCCAGTAAAGCACACTTTTGCAAAGCTGAAGGTTGTGAACACAATGGAGCCCTCTTCTCCAAGTCTTTATCAAGAAGAGTAAGATAATCATAAACCACTGACAGACAGTGTAGCCCCAGCGAGTTACAATGGCCGACATTCCCCCCATTGTGCAACATGAATAGCTGGCTAACGGGGTTACCTCAAGCTCTGCAGATATATCAGACCCACTATACACTTAGTGCTTCAACTCTTTTCACATAGCACATACAATTAATTACTTTTAAGCACATTTGTAATGTTAATTTCTTTTAAAAGGAAATACTGGTTCCCTCAGCAGCTATCACCCAAATGGAGACCTTGGAAGGAGACATCTGAATATATAGGATGAATTCTCTTATGGTATTGTGTATAAGAAAAACAAGCATATTGTTGTGATCTGGGACTGCGTGTGTCTGTCTGTCGGTTTTGAGTGTTGAGGGCAGTGTTGCCAGATGCTTTAAACCTCTAGATTTGGACCTAAACCATCTAAATATTTGTTTTTACAATATTGACATGAAATGATGGAAAACAACAGGTGTTGAGTGTTAATATGCAGTCATATGCAAATGAGCAGAATGCTGTGTAAACATAAATAATCTGCAGTGTATAAAGTAAATATATATACAAATTCATTCAAAAACAAAGACTAAATGTAGCACTAAACTAATTATACAAAAGGGAAAAACTAATTAAAATTCAACTCTAGATCAACAAATCAAATCCGTGACCAAATCAAAGACCATGGGATCGCATATGATAACACACAAATCGTTAAACAAAAAAGGTTATAAACACATTGACTACAATACCGATTAGTAAGACGAAGGTGAGTCTCTCATTAGTATTGTTAGTCAGACATTAAATAACTACGCAGGTTAGTATTTATGTCAGGTAACTTCTCGTTATATATATATCAGTCTCATTTACGTTTAGGTGCAGAGAAGGATCCTATCATTACTTGTTACCACAATTTCCCTTAACTGATTATTATTCAATGATTAAGGATAGGCAGGGCCACCAATAATCTAATGTCTATTAACGTGTGTCAGTTTCAGACTAAACAGTTAAACAGGAATGAGAAGATATTTCTCGGCGTTGACAGATTTTATTTCTAAAATTATCAACAAAACAGTTTAATGCAACACACATTTATATTTAAGAAAACTAAATGATATTACACATTCTAGAGTTATGAATCACAGATTAACATTTCTAATTGATTTCTCAAATGTCATGAATCATTAACTCCAAACTGTTAAACTTATCTGAACTTCGTCGCAGAGAGGCCTCTCTGGCTTCGGGCTCAGATAACAGCACACGGCACGAGGTCCGTGTGGTTTGGAACAAAGGCAGTCCGGTTCGGCTTTGTCCAAGAACTTCCACTCAGTCGATGCACCTGGAAGTTGGGGTTTCGCGAATGTAGAGTCTTTTCCAAACAGATTTTCCACTGGTTTGAAGGCTCCAAGGTTGTGCACAAAATCTTCTTGGCAAGCAGGGTCTCTCACCGTACTTATTTGAAGACAAAGTCTTTGAGGAAAGCAGGGCCCTGTTCGTTCCAAGGGTCGAGTTTCTTAAGACTCAAATAGCTATTTAAATGACTGACACTTTCGTATACAGTTGACTTAGTCAATTGTCCAGCTGTAAAACTCCACTGATCAGGTGGGCACAGGCGGGCAGCGCAGTCTGTAAAGTTCTTTATTTAATAAAGTCCTTTAAAAGAATTCTTCGTACGGCTCAATCTCCTTCTCCCAGTTTAACTCTTCTGTTGCCGGCAAAGACTTGGTTGGTTTCTGGTTCCGGTTCTGGCAACAGAGCTACAGGTTGAGCTGTGGCAGCGAGTTTCTGGTTCAGGTGAGAGAGAGAGAGAGACTGACTGTCCGCTGTTCCTTATAGTCTGTCAGATCAACAGGTGATTGGTCCCTGAGTTCTTGAGATTGGATTTCGGTTTCAGCCCCCAGTGTCCTATTGGAGGGGGGCTTGATTTATGACTGATGTCAATCCATGCCATCTTTTGGAAATGCCGGTTGGCCCGGGTTCGTAGCTCTATGTCGGGATTTCGGCTCTCGTCCACTTCAAAGAGTTTTTATCACCTACAGGCCCCTTTCTCCAGACATCTCATAGCAGAATTCCAAACTATTTGGCCTCTTCTTGGTGCCATCCTCCCCAAAACTGTCACTTTGATGCAAACCAGTTCCAAGCTGATGAGCTAAGGGAATCTGATAACTTTGGGGGGGAGAGGTCTTCTTTAGATCAGTGTTTCAGCTCAGAGCCCAAATGCTCTTATCCAAATACACCCAACATAACGCTACAGCATGGTCAAGTAGATATTTTTTCCAGGCACAGCATTGAACTTTACTAACCTTACAAAATGCCTGGAATTGCTCTCCTAGGATAGCTTGCCTGAAATTAATAAAAATAAAAATAATCATGAACTGCAAGTACATACATAATATGCAGTGTCTATTCTCAAGAAGCTCTGCATAGCCTTTATAGAACGCTATCCCCTGTAGAATGATCAAATCGGTTTCGGTTCAAACTAGGCTTACTTTAAAGGAGTGTAATCCACCTACACTGCTGTGAATTGGTCTTCATCACCCCAGTTTACTTAAAAGCTAATTATAATTAAGACCATTGACAGAATTTGCTAGACGAGGGCTTTTGGTCCTCCGACAGCTAATAATAAACCTCCTGACCAGGTACTGTATTGCGTTTGCCTGACAGTTAACTAGTCCACCTTGTATTGCTCTCTGCATCTCTGGGCTTCATGTCGTTAATATTGTTTGACTTGTAATTATTACACATTGGATTTTGATAGATGGAATCCTTGTAGTAATAATAATAGAGAGAAGACTAATACAATATAGACCACTAAGGTATTTGTGGACAGTAATCGAGTATGATTAAATACAGAATTCAGTAGTTTGTGTAATGTATCAACCCATGTAGTTCAACAGAGCTGCTTATACACACACACACACACACACACAACAGAACAATGCTGACTGTTTCTTCATTTTCCTTCTCTCTCTGGAAAGCACAAGCCCAGAAACAGATTGTATTTCCCCTTAATCTGTGATGCACTATTTCTAACAAGAACCCCAGGCGTTCATGCATATAAACACCCACAGTGCCCATTATAGGCTATGTGTGCCCAGGATACAGTATAATAACACATTGCAAGTAGATTTGAGTGCACCATTAGAGCAATGAGACAGCAGGGGCTTTTAGTTGAATAGTATATCTAGTGACATTCCTTGCAGGAGTTTGTAGTAGAATAATGACTAAAGTCACTGTAATCAGCAGAAGTCAAATCTGATCACCCATCTATTTGTATCAAAGCTCTGGGGAATTTATCTTTTTCACATCAGCTGCCAACTGACCATATTTCACACATATGACCCTAAGGTTGATGAAGTACAAGTGTCTATGGCAGCCTTTTGCAAAGGTCTATTTGTCCTGACTGTTGCACCAATCTGCATTTTAATAAAATCAGATTGTTTTTCCCTCTTTTTCAGAGCTTTATATTGTTACAATTGATTGATTGATTGATTTAAAACAGCAAAACAATGCACAGGGATGGCCTAGGAAGATATCCATTGAAAAGTGTAAACCGAATAAAAATAGAAAAAGTTGAAAATCGTGCAACTGGGTTGAGGGACAAATTACTGCCTTGAACAGCGGGATGATTGGGAAGACCGCAGCAGTGGCTAGTATTGACAGAGACATTATAGAATATTTGGAAATGCACAGTTCCCTGGAAAATAGGATTTGCCCACAGCTAAAGATTATGATTGAAAGCTTTGCATAGTATTGTGATCTGAATATCGGCATCACATTAACCACGACCTATAACAGCATGTGAACAGCCAGTCCTAAACCAGATATATTACTACACCACTTTGAATATAAAAACACTTTTTGCTGGTGATTTTAGAAAGAAAGATAAAACATAGTAAGGTCTACAACCAGCAACTGGTGAGGGATGCCCTTGCAACCAGTTCAGCTACATCCATTTACAACATGGACAGTATCAGTGTCACGATGTGCGGGACACGGGAACAGGGGGACCCAGCTGTGGTGCGTTGTGGAGGTTGTCAGTCAGGCGTGGGTCAAATACCGGCAGGACGGGGCAATCAAAGGCTGGGCAAAAGGGGTCATCATGGTCACAATCAAGGGTCGGGGGGTCAGGCGATCAGTCAAAGAGAGTCAGAGGTTGAGGTCGAGGGTCAAAGAAAGGGGTCAAGGTTTCAAGGTATAAACAAGGCACAAGCAAAACACTGCTTGTAGTACAACAAAACTTTACGAAGTCTGAGAGTTAGTGAAGGGTACATTTGTGGAGCAGAAAACCAGGTTGGGAGGTGCAGGGTGAATAGGAGCAGAGGGTGACTGAACAAGTGCACATGGTGTTAAGGTACAACCACTTCACCTGAAGTAAACCCTTCAGGTTCCCTGGACTAGGATAACCCAGAGCCGTCAGTGCAGGATGGTGGATCCTCCGCAGGAGACGAGCTCGGGAAGAAAAAAGTCACCGACACAATGCCAGATCGTTTGTCTTCAGTTTATTTCTGCCACAGCACACAGTTTTAAGAAGTCCGTTTCGGGGCAGGACATACTACAGATTTAGTTGCTAGGCAGACATGGAATGTGTCCGATATCATAACTCCTAACACACTCAAGACTTTCGGTTGACATGTCTGCACGGTTTGCCTAGCAGTAGATGACGTGGGACTCTATCTTATTTCTGGTTTGTCTGAAGAGCAGCATGTATATTGTTTATGTTGTGAGCTCTGAGTTGTTCCTCAAAATATAATATAAATATAGGGAGATTGTGGTTTGACATTTCCAAAATAGAGGTGAGGGGATGGCCGTGAGTTCAAGTGAATAGACTTTCACAGAAATAGTTATGCGCAAGTATGTTATTTATGTTATTTCTGCAATAATGACACAATTTCAGCCCTCCTTGCCAAGGCAACATTTCCAGTGAGATATGACAATGTTAACTCTGCAACTTCTGTTAAAGGCTAATCCTACAATAAGAATACAATACAATGAGTTACATGGATACAGTAGGTTAAATAATCAGTACACATGGGTTTCAGGAATGTTGATTGAATGATTGATTGATTGAAGCTGGGAGAAGTGACTTTTTAAGAAAAGGCGATGGTGACATCTAGTGGTGGAAAAGTGGAAGTGCGTAGATTGGGTTGGAGGAGTGCTGGACTGGAGCTGAGACAGTCAGCAACCCCCATTGAAAAACGTGTGACTTTGTGTGCTGCATGGTCTTTGAACTCCACACAACAGATTTTGCATCAAAAGCCTGGTTAGAAGAAAAAAGGACAGTTTTTATGTAGGGGTATTTGCTGCACTGAGGTCCAGTATAGTACACATTTAATTGACTTCGACGTAGACTGAGTAACTCTTGACCTGAGTTTCTTCCTCAATTTTACCATTTGGTCTCTCCCAGGTAGTCCACTTGGAGTCAAACTGGGGGAGAGGACAACTAAGTAAAATATACCTCAAAAGCTGTTGTACTTATTTTTTTCTCTTTTCAACAAAGAAACATTTCTGGGGGACTAACATTATCTTGCTGTCTATTTATATAAAAATAGGCAAGTACCTGCCAAAAGAATCCAGAAAAAAGAGGAGGACAATTAAAGCTACACCCTTCTCAGGTCCTCACAGCCCCCTGCACCCGCCAGAGTAAATCATTCCGCAATTTGGCTTAAGGAAATGTGCGTCTTTTTCAAAGTATTGATTTTAAACTATGATTCCAGGCATGGTTCATAAACTTACGTTTTATGTTTTGAAAGAATGTATTTACAGGATTGTTTGTTGTTTTTAAGTAGGAAGCATTTCATCGATTTGAGGTACTTTGGTGGCATCCTATGGCTCAATTCTGAAATACACTTCAGCTCAGTTTCGACATGCACATTTGTAAACACTGTAGAAACACCACAAAATCGCAACCTTTGAGATGAAAGCAGCATAATGTTTATTCTGGTAGGTATCCACATTATTTAATTGAACAATATATAGTTTAGATTGAGAGACAGAGTTGAGCAATCCATAGAGAAAACAGAAAATTACGGTATCATAATTTACAGAGGGACACACATTTATCTATCAAGTGGGAAAAACAAGGCATGTTTTTGAGAGATTTCAATGGAAGTGTTTGACTGTTTAATCTCATGAGGGACATCACTCAGGTGTATTGTGACAATGTACACTGTCAGCAGTGCTACAATTCCTGCAGATTCTTCCTGAGCAGCATACACGGAATCCGTCCCTTCCTCACCGACTACTGGACTCAGCAGCTCGTCCAGTCACTGGTCCTCTCCCCTCTGGACTACTGCAACTCCCTCCTGGCCGGCCTGCCTGCATCTACTACCCGCCGCTCCAGCTCATCCAGAACTCTGCGGCTCGTCTAGTGTCTCTCTGCCCCGATTCACACACGCTACTCCACTGCTCCGCTCCCTCCACTGGCTCCCGATAGCGGCACGCATTCAGTTCAAGACATTGACCCTCACCTACCACTGTCTCGACCACACTGCACCAAGCTACCTTCAGACACTCGTCTCTCCATACATCCCCTCCAGACCACTGCACTCCTCCAGTGCCACAAGACTAACTCTGCCTCCTCTCTACTCTCCTTCCTCCAGAGCCGCTCCTTTTCATCACCGGCCCCCAAATGGTGGAACAACCTTCCCACCAAAGTCAAAACAGCAGAGTCCTTGACCTCATTCCGGCGCTTACTCAAGACACATCTTTTCAGTCAGTACTTATAATATTAGTCTTTTTAATCCCTGTTAGATAGCACTTCATAGCATTTTATCATGCTTCTTTCGCTACTAATACTTGTATTATTGATTGATTTTCCCCATTGGTCCCTTTCCCGTAGCCCTTGACTTTGACCTAACATCTTGACAGCACTTAGCTTTTACTTTCCAGGATGTAGGACCTCACTTACTGTACTTACCTGTGTAAACTGGAAGTTGTAAAATGTATTATATTTTGAATTGCTCTGTTTAATGTAAATTTGAATTTGTAATGTTTGATGTATGTACTTAACTGTATTGTTGCACTTTGTATTGCACTTATATTGTAAGTTGCCCTGGATAAGGCCATCTGCCAAGAAATAAAAATAATAATAATAAAGTATAAAACACCAGAACCAGTAGCTGTACTGTGAGTCTCAGGCTGGCTCTCACTGTGTGTTGAGTCTCTCAGAGTCTATCCAATCAGCGCTCTCAAGCTGTTGACCAATGACGCGGACCTAAGGCTAGAACCTGCCCCTAGCCGAAACGGGGCGTGGTTTGGGCATAAATGAGTTAGAAGAATAAAAATAGACGCATATCCGGCAGCTGTCCACGACTTCCACCCCAGCAGTCTGTCATGGCTGCATGGTCACTGCGTTCAGTGTCCGGCTGCATACCTCGCAGGCTGTCAGTGTGCGCATTCCATGAAGTGAAATAAAAAAAATAAAAAACGTAAAAGTGGTGCGTGCATATGTATTAACCCCCTTTGCTATGAAGCCCCTAAATAAGATCTGGTGCAAACAATTACCTTCAGAAGTTACATAATTAGTTCATTAAAGTTCACCTGTGTGCAATCTAAGTGTCACATGATCTGCCACATGATCTCAGTATATATACACCTGTTCTGAAAGGCCCCAGAGGCCCCCGAGAACATTGGCCCCTGCCGAGGGAAAAACATCCCCACAGCATGATTCTGCCACCACCAGAATCATGCTGTTGGGATGTTTTTCCATCGGCAGGGACTGGGAAACTGGTCAGAATTGAAGGAATGATGGATGGCGCTAAATGCAGGGATGTTCTTGAGGGAAACCTGTTTCAGTCTTCCAGAGATTTGAGACTGGGACGGAGGTTCATCTTCCAGCAGGACGGACAATGACTGTTTTTTGTTTTATTTCTTGTTTGTTTCACAATAAAAAAATATGTTGCATCTTCAAAGTGGTAGACATATTGTGTAAATCAAATGATACAAACCCCAAAATCCATTTTAATTCCAGGTTGTAAGGCAGCAAATTAGGAAAAATGACAAGGGGCGTGAATACCTTCGCAAAGGCACAGTATATGTCCGCCTGGCAGCTCCCTCAGTGATCAATAAAATGAAGTTTACACTACTAGACGCAAAGCACAGCCTGCGCACTATTGGGCTCCGATTGTGTCATTTATAATTCTACCACTGGTCGACATAAAGGGTACAGACCCAAGTGCAGAGAAGAAAAGGATGGTCAAGACAAGTGAGTGGTCAGAGGCCGGCAACTAGGACAGAGGAGGCAGGAGATGTGGTCAGTAACCTGGCAAAAGTTTGAGAGATCTAGCAAACTGGATTAGTAGAGGAGGGGCAAGACTAGGATTAAAAAGCAGCAAACTGTGAAAAGTGTAGTGGTAGATTTATCTAGTGGTAAATTTGGCAAAGGGTATGGAAGAACTCATGACCATAATCTCAAGAACGAAAGCACTTGTATATGTAAATACAATTATTTTTCCTGGACATAATGCAGACTCGGGTGTTCATTCCGTCCACAGAATGTGGCAGGGTGGCAGCCAGATGGGTGCAGCAGCTCCAGTGTCGATGTGGTGTTGCACTAGCCCTGTGTGTCCGTTGTTGCTTTCACTTTCGGGAAAGACATCGCAACATTCCTCCACTAGGTGACGCATGGCTCCCGCTTGCTCCTCGTTCAGGCAGCAGCTCCCTCGCTCACACATCTGCGTCACTGCCGGCGTCATATGAGTAGCAGGAGCATAGTGTGGCTTTCTTCGCTGGGATCTCACTAACCCGACGTGAAGCTGCTGTCCTTGGGGCCCTATTATCAGCCTGTCCTGGCCCTGGTCCAGGCAGCACTGAGTAGTAGACAGAAAACCAAGGCCCAGGATCCTTTTGACTTCCACATCAGCAACCCAGGCTTCATGCGCGACTGACAGCTCCCCGAGACTAAACTTCAGAGCCACAGCCCCGTCACTGGAGCCGGTTTGCCTGTTGCTGTAAGCAGTTCTCCATCCACAGGGCGCAGCCTATTTCTCCATCTCTGACCGCCTCTGTGCAGCACATCAGCACACAAGACCGTGCCTGAGGCTCCTGTGTCGATGAGGCCCTGACAGTAGATGTCTCCTACGCAACAGCACTTGTAATATTAGTCGGTCAAATCACACACACCCCCACCTCCACACACACAGTTCTGAAACGAATCCTTGACACGCATTAATGGGGTATTCCACCGAAAATCCATACTTCCTCAGGTTATTCTATAAGTAGAAACACATTGTGTGGAGTGAGTTTCTTATGTCCAGCTCATTCTATTTACCAGAAATCAGAGATCGAATGATTGTGTCTTTCAAAAAGTGTGTGTGTGGGGGCAATTTGACATGCCCCCCACCCCTTAAATTATGCCTATGCCTCATATAACTATGTTATCTATCATGTTTGGATTTATTCTTCTCAATCCAAAGAGAAACAGGATTCAACTGTTTCTTTGTGTGAAATGCCCAAGGTAGTCTAACAACTGATTGCTTGGCACATGTAGTTCTGTACTGGCATCGTGGGCACCACTACATTTACATATATTGTGTGTCAATGACAAACAAAGTCCCAGTCAAACACGTTTATTATGTATTTTTCAAAACCACCTTTAATCATTTAAAACAGAGACGCTTGGTGAGAATCCATTTGAATAATTTTGGTTGTAGACAATGTAAAGTTACTACATTATGTGTGTATTTGATGTAATTGTGTTTACATACATTACCGGCCTAAATGTTTCCGGTTTGTATTGAAATGTACACAGTTTAATGTCTCAATGGAACTCAAAAATTGTTCAGAAAGTTCTTCCCAACAATGTTGCAGAAGTTCCCACAAATGTTTTTCACTTTCATTTTGCTTTCACCCTTCTGTCCAGTTCATCCCATGTTTTGGGTCATTATCTTGCTGTAGCATGAACCCCTGACCAACTAGGTGTATACCATTTTTGCATGTTGCTGCAAAATGCTGGGGTAGCCGTTTTGGTTCAGGGTGCCACTCACTCTGTGCAAGTCGCCGACCTTGCAGTGTAAATGCAGTGACACACACACACACACAGCTTTAGACCCAGTGAGTCGTACATACAGACACACACTCTCGCACACTGACACACACACACACACAGAGCCCCTCCAGGACAGTGTGGCTCAGGCCTTCACACATACAGAGACCCTCCAGGGATGGTGTGGGGCGCCCCCTGCTGGCTGTGTAGCTACTCCCTGTCTCTCAGTCCCACCTGTTAAAGGACAGCTGAGTCACATAGGGAATTGCACACATAATGATACACACAGAGACACACACATACTCACACACAGACTCACACAAACACACAGACACACACACTCTAAAACACACAGACCCACCTATACACACACTCACAGACACTGACACAGTCACAGACACAATTAGCAGATCATCTGTCCGTGCAACAGTGACGCAATGACTGGCAGCACTGTGCTGGATGCTGTGTACAGTGACTGGTCAGGGAATGTGTGTCCAGACTCACGGGGACAGTGTGCAGCTCTTCAGCACTGAGGGAGTGTCCAGATGGAGCCGGAGAGACAGCAGTCTCTAACACACATCCCAGAGACAGATACAGATGGACAGAGAGAGAGAGACAGACAGAGAGAGAGAGACAGACAGAGAGAGAGATACAGCTGGCAGGGAGGGCTGCGGGTTGGGTGCCTGTATATCTGTCAGCCCAGTCCAGCACTGTAGTATCACAACAAACTGCATCAGTGCTGTCAGTGTGTCAGTGTGGTGCAGTGTGTTACTCACTCTGTGCTGGTAGTGTGTCAGTGTGGTGCACTGTGTTATGCAGTGTGTGCTGTCAGTGTGGTGCAGTGTGTTACTCACTGTGTGCTGGTAGTGTGTCAGTGTGGTGCAGTGTGTTACTCAATGTGTGCTTCAGTGTGTCAGTGTGGTGCAGTGTGTTACTCACCGGTTACTCTCAGTGTGACAGCGCTGCTGCGTTCTGCTCCAGACTGACACCAGTACACTCCACTGTCAGACTCTGAGGTGTATCTGATGACGCAGCCGTCTGCAGTTGTTTCTTCCCTGTGAGACGAGCAGCCTGGCTCCACCTGCCCTTTTGTGTAGCGCTTCACTGTCCACCCAGCAGAGCCCCCCGGCCCCCCACACTTCAGAGTGACCACACTGCCTGTAAAGTGCTGAACTCTGGGGGGATCCACAGTCAGACTGACCCGAGGCAGCAGCTCTGAGAGAGAGAGAGAGAGACAGACACAGTGAGGACAGTCCTCTCTCGGGACGCAGCCCTGATACTGACCACTGACACACAGCAGCCTGACAGCAGCGCTGCCTGACACTGACACACTGTAACACAGTAGCTGAGCGGTGCTGGTCCAGGACTGACCTGAGATGGAGAGATTGAGACCATCAGAGCGCTGAGAGACAAATGACTTGCTCCCCCTCATGCCCTCACACTGATACTGCCCCCCATCAGACACAGACACTGCAGTGATGGAGAGCCTGTCCCCGGTCATAGTGTGTCCATCAGTCTGGGACACCGCAGTGGGAGAGCCATCTCTGTACCAGCGGTATGTCCAGCCTGTAGGGGCCCCTGACAGCCCACACCTCAGAGACACTGGCTCCAGGGCGTACAGCTGCCTCCAGGGTGGCTCCACGGTCAGTGTGGCTGCAGGCCGGCCCTCTGGAGAACAAAGGACAGGAGGTGTGATTAGAGACAGATGTCACTGTAGAGCCCAGCAGCCCATTCACACACACACACACACACACACACACACACACACACACAGCAGCTCATTCACACACACACACACACACACACACACACACTGGACTCTGGACTGATGCAGTGCCTGTGTGTCCTTCATGGACACAAAGAACAGCACGATAAAGCAGCTGAGAACAACAAGGACACCAACAACAAAGACAATATATGCAGAGCTGTTGCCCTGGAGCTGGGCATGAAAGCTACAGATTCATTTGTCATATAAAAATCCCCACAGTTAGAGGACCCAGCTCCAGTCTGTGAAGTGCTGCTGTGTCTTGATCACGCTGTGTATCTGGTGTGGCTTTAACACATCCACTGTGCAATGCACAGGACAGACCAGCTCTCTGATGAGGGACTAAATGGTGTATCGGACACAGAGATGCAGTGACGGCCTTAACAGTGATGCAGTGACAGGCGGCACTGTGCCGGACGCTGGGCTGGACACTGGGCACAGACTTCAATGACTGGCCAGGGATTGAGTGTCCAGAGTGTCCAGGGACAGTGTGCGGCACTTCAGCACTGAGGGAGCGTCCAGACGGAGCCAGAGACACAGCAGCTTCAGACACACATGCAGCTGGAAGAGACGCAACACCTGACACAGCCCCTCACAGCAGCCCACCTGACACAGTCACCCACACAGCGTCACTCCATCTCTTCACACTCGTCCCCTCAGCCTGCGCCTCACACTGGTACAGTCCAGAGTCCCCTCTCGTCACTGCAGGGACGATGTGCTGACTCTGTGCAGCCGCTGCTCTCAGGGTCTCGGTGTCTCTGGTGAATGTGTAGCTCAGCTGTGTGTCAGCTCTGTGTGCCTCAGTGTCGCACTGCAGAGTCACTGTCTCTCCCTCCCACACTGACCCTGCAGGGCTGACTGTCAGAGTGGGCCTGGAGAACAGCTCTAGAGAGAGAGAGAGAGAGAGAGAGAGAGAGAGAGATGGTGAATTATGAATAAATAATATAGTCCTGCAGTCACAGAGATTAACACAGTCCAGAGTGTGTCCTATTAACACACTGCATCACTCACCTGACACTGTCAGAGTCACAGCCCCGCTGTACTGAGTGTAATAGGGTGCGTCTCCTCTCTCAGCTCTGCACCAGTACAGCCCTCTGTGTGTCCCAGTCACAGCGCTGATGGTGAAGTTGCCTCCAGCTCTGCTGCTGTCAGAGAGGGGCTGCAGATAGACCCATCTGGCATTGTACAACACATAGTCCAGTCCAGCCCTGCTCTGTCCAGCTCTGTACCAGTAATACCTCCAGCCTGTAGATGCCCCTGTAACCTCACAGTGCAGAGTCACTGAGTCTCCCTCGAATATCTGTCCCAGTGGAGAGACAGTCAGGACAGGCTGGGGCCGAACTCCTGTAACACAGAGCACACAGTCAGGACAGGCTGAGCTCCTGTAACACAGAGCACACAGTCAGGACAGGCTGAGCTCCTGTAACACAGAGCACACGGTCAGGACAGGCTGAGCTCCTGTAACACAGAGCACACAGTCAGGACAGGCCGAGTACCTGTAACACAGAGCACACAGTCAGGACAGGCTGGGCTGAGTCGACTCACCTGACACTGTCAGAGTCACTGGGCTGCTGCGGTCAGAGTGTGATGGGTTTCCACTCCTCACTCCCTCACAGGTATAGTCTCCACTGTGGTAATAACTGTCAGAGCTGATGGTGTATCTGCCTTCATCTCGAGTGGAGGAGTCAGTCTGGTGGACCTGTGTCTCTCCTCTGTACCATCTGTACCTCCAGTCAGTGTCTCCTGCCCCCTGGACCTGACAGCGCAGAGTGACCGTCTCTCCAGTGAAGACAGATGTCCAGTCAGGCTGCAGGGTCAGCACAGCCCAGAGTCTCACTACACACACACACACACACACACACACACACACACACACACACACACACACACACCATAAGTAGTTATTAATCATAATCATAATTATCCTGTGTCTCTCACTGCAGTTCTGCCATCCACACCCACATGTGATCTGAACCAATTCAATTATTAATTTCTGGAGCTTTATTGGCATGACTGCTTGAGACAATATTGCCAAAGCAATGATAGAGTAGTCTATCAACAATTAACATAAATTAAGACAGAAGTCAATACAAGAAATAAAATGTACGAAAACATCACAATATAAATAAACTAATCAGCCACATTATAACATATATAAAGCATATTGAATTAATACATAGCTGTGTATGTGTGTGTGTATATACACTCACCTAAAGGATTATTAGGAACACCTGTTCAATTTCTCATTAATGCAATTATCTAACCAACCAATCACATGGCAGTTGCTTCAATGCATTTAGGGGTCCTAAATGTGGTCCTGGTCAAGACAATCTCCTGAACTCCAAACTGAATGTCTGAATGGGAAAGAAAGGTGATTTAAGCAATTTTGAGCGTGGCATGGTTGTTGGTGCCAGACGGGCCGGTCTGAGTATTTCACAATCTGCTCAGTTACTGGGATTTTCACGCACAACCATTTCTAGGGTTTACAAAGAATGGTGTGAAAAGGGAAAAACATCCAGTATGCGGCAGTCCTGTGGGCGAAAATGCCTTGTTGATGCTAGAGGTCAGAGGAGAATGGGCCGACTGATTCAAGCTGATAGAAGAGCAACTTTGACTGAAATAACCACTCGTTACAACCGAGGTATGCAGCAAAGCATTTGTGAAGCCACAACACGTACAACCTTGAGGCGGATGGGCTACAACAGCAGAAGACCCCACCGGGTACCACTCATCTCCACTACAAATAGGAAAAAGAGGCTACAATTTGCACAAGCTCACCAAAATTGGACAGTTGAAGACTGTAAAAATGTTGCCTGGTCTGATGAGTCTCGATTTCTGTTGAGACATTCAGATGGTAGAGTCAGAATTTGGCGTAAACAGAATGAGAACATGGATCCATCATGCCTTGTTACCACTGTGCAGGCTGGTGGTGGTGGTGTAATGGTGTGGGGGATGTTTTCTTGGCACACCTTAGGCCCCTTAGTGCCAATTGGGCATCGTTTAAATGCCACGGCCTACCTGAGCATTGTTTCTGACCATGTCCATCCCTTTATGACCACCATGTACCCATCCTCTGATGGCTACTTCCAGCAGGATAATGCACCATGTCACAAAGGTCGAATCATTTCAAATTGGTTTCTTGAACATGACAATGAGTTCACTGTACTAAACTGGCGCCCACAGTCACCAGATCTCAACCCAATAGAGCATCTTTGGGATGTGGTGGAACGGGAGCTTCGTGCCCTGGATGTGCATCCCACGAATCTCCATCAACTGCAAGATGCTATCCTATCAATATGGGCCAACATTTCTAAAGAATGCTTTCAGCACCTTGTTGAATCAATGCCACGTAGAATTAAGGCAGTTCTGAAGGCAAAAGGGGGTCAAACACAGTATTAGTATGGTGTTCCTAATAATCCTTTAGGTGAGTGTATATTATATATATATACAGTGAGGGAAAAAAGTATTTGATCCTCTGCTGATTTTGTACATTTGCCCAATGACAAAGAAATGATCAGTCTATAATTTTAATGGTAGGTGTATTTTAACAGTGAGAGACAGAATAACAACAACAAAATCCAGAAAAACGCATTTCAAAAAAGTTATAAATTGATTTGCATGTTAATGAGTGAAATAAGTATTTGATCCCCTATTAATCAGCAAGATTTCTGGCTCCCAGGTGTCTTTTATACAGGTAACAAGCTGAGATTAGGAGCACTCCCTTTAAGAGAGTGCTCCTAATCTCAGCTCATTACCCGTATAAAAGACACCTGTCCACAGAAGCAATCAATCAATCAGATTCCAAACTCTCCACCATGGCCAAGACCAAAGAGCTGTCCAAGGATGTCAGGGACAAGATTGTAGACCTACACAAGGCTGGAATGGGCTACAAGACCATCGCCAAGCAGCTGGGTGAGAAGGTGACAACAGATGGTGCGATAATGCACCCATACATTTTCAAAATATTTTTTTCAAATTACCATAAAATCCTTCATCAGACTTCAGACAAAAAACAAATGTGTTTATTTGGTTTTACAGTCATTATTATATTTACCATAGTTGTTTTAACATAGTTATGGTGTTTGAATTTTCCGCTGGGTGCTTCCTGGATATCAGGAAGCAAAAACTGTCTCCAAATGACAAGCAGGCTCAGATCACAGAACAAGCTACAGAAATTAGTGAAAGACGCTCCTTAGACAATGCTGGATAAAACTGAAACTATACAGAATATTTATCAAACTATTTTAAACCCTACATCGTGTTGTGGCTGGGATTCGTACTGCAATACTTTTACAGACACAGTAAATAGGTTACACTTTTGAGGGCATTTAAAATGCATGTAAGGCAGGAACATGTAACCTTTATCAACCGCAGTCCTGTCCGCTGTATTAAAATGATATTGTGGCGATCCTGGCAGGAGTCTGCAGGGCGAGTGTGTGTGTGTGTGTGTGTGTGTGTCAGTGTGTGTATTACTGCATGTTTGTGTGTGTGTGTGTGTGTGTGTGTGTGTGTGTATATATGTGTGTCAGTGTGAGTGTGGGTCAGTGTGTGTGTGTGTGTGTGTGTGTGTGTCAGTGTGTGTATTACTGCATGTTTGTGTGTGTGTGTCAGTGTGTGTGTGTGTGTGTGTGTGTGTCAGTGTGTGTATTACTGCATGTTTGTGTGTGTGTGTGTGTGTGTGTGTGGCTGCTCTCTTACCTTCAGTCTGTCCAGGGCTGATGGCAGCACTGAGCACTGAAACACAATAAACACCAGTCAGAGTGTATAGTACACAAGTCAGAGTATACACAGTGCCTATAGAAAGTCTACACCACCTTGAAAATTACTCACATTTTGCTGTGTCAGTGCCTCAGAGTTTCATGCTTTTAAGAATATTTCCCCACTTACCCGCACACCATAATTCACACTGTTAAGGGGAAAATGTTTTATTATGAAAAAATATCTGAAATCTCATACTTGGATAACTCTCTACCCCCGTGAGTTCATATTTGCTGGAAGCACCTTTGGCAGAAGTTACAGCTGTGAGTCTGTGGGGATCAGTCTCTACTCTGCACACCTAGATTTGGTAAGATTTGACTATTTTTCTTTACTAAAATGTTCAAGCTCTGTCCAGTTCCTTGGGGAGCGTTGATGGACAGCGATCTTCAAGTCATGCCACACATTTCAGATTGGATTGAGGTTGGGACTCTGACTGGCCCACTCGGCGCTTTTCCACCGGCACGGTGCTGGTGCTGATACAGGAGGCGGAGCCTAATCTCGAACCATTTCCACCACAAACAAAATGGTTCTCGGCCGCCAAAAACAGCTCCATGCCGGCACCATAAACCTGCTGGTCTGGAACCAAGGAACCCGTGACACCAGGGGATGGGGGCGGGGTAACCCAGAGGAAAGAAATATTCAAAATAAGATCGCCTCTTAATCTCATGAACTTCTCCTAGATATAGCTGAGTCCTATTTGAAATCAGTGTGAGATTTAAAACATTTTCTCATATTTCTGCTCCAGAGAAACAACCCTTGGATTGTTACTCTGATCAGAACATTAGCTCTTAAATTCTTCTTAAATTTAATCTCAAATTAATCTTTCCTCATGTATGTCTATCATCCAAAAATTTGAAAAATACTACATTCAAAACCAAACTATGCTGCAACTCTTAATGCCTCATATGTATACGACTTATCTCACCCAAGTCTTAGCTGAATAACCTTTCAAGAGAAAAGTGTAAAACAGTTATGGTTAATCTGTAATGGTTCCCTAGCCTTGACCCTCTATCCCCACTAGAGGCCGCCATTGTTCCCCTGCCTTTCCCTTCTCTTCTCACTGCTTTCATCTGTAACTCTTACAGTTAACATTCCTCCACACCTTCTTCCTTTCCTCTGCTCACATTGGCCCCTGCCCCTGCCTTCCCAGTTTCTGCTTCCCTTCTTAAACCCCTCACTGCCCTCACTCGAGGCGAAGTGTCGTCAGTTCCACCAGCTTCACCTAGCCCTGTGCGCCCTGTGGCTCAGCCTTCCCGTTTCTGACCATCGCTCGTGACCTCGACTACATCCTTGTCTAGCCCTTTTGTCCTGCCAGCTGCCTCGCTAGCGCTGCACCTGGGTCCTTAGCTGCTCTTCTCTGCGGTCCTCCTTGAGAGACAGTGACATAATCTCAGTGATGGCTCACAAAGAGAAATCTGTAAACAAATTATGCCAATGTCTCACACATGCCATCTCGGTTTCTTTACAGAATCACTACTCACAACAATATAATCATTTTTTGGAGGGTAAACATTCTGTAATGTAAAATTGTAAATAACCAAGTCTGTTTTTAAGTTGAAGGCACATGAGTTTATTTTCTTCACAAGTAGTAAAAGGTTATGAGATATCATGTACCGGTATTAAAAAAAAAAAAGAGCAGAAGCATGTACAAGTGTAGGCAGCAAAGACTTTCTGCAGGCGAGCCGAGCTGGGCTGTATTGAAGGGTCTTTTGTGCCAAAATAAAAAACAAAATAAATATAATAAATAAAATATGATCTCTCTCTCTCTCTCTCTCTCTCTCTCTCTCTCTCTCTCTCTACTATGTGGGGATTGGTCTGTAATCTGCCTGGGGAAGGTAAGATCAGAGGGTGTATAGAGGCTCCCCATTTCTCTAAAGCAAAATGGGTGGCTTAGTCAATAATTGCTGTGTTCACAAAGAACCCCCCCGCCACAGCCTCCTGTCTGTCAGCAGATCTGGCACTAGCTTGATACAGTACAAGGTTTCAAATAAACTAAATATAAACTGTACTGTATTGCAAGTGCTTTTCTGTGTCCCTGGTGCCATTTTATTGTGAAGCACAGCTTGTAGAGATGAACGGCATCATGAGAGTCTTCTCTCGATTTCTGTCATTATGAATCACTCCCATTGGTCACCAGGGTGTAGTGTATACTAGTGTGTCAGTGCAGTGTGTAGTATCAGAGCCGGTTCTAGGCATAAGCAACATAGGGCCCCTAGCAAAAAAATATAATACATTGAATAGATTTTCAATTATTTTCTATAATTGATCACAGTGATCAGTTTTATTGCTGGATATTATGTTTGCTCATTGAATCAAAAATAAGTTACACTCTAAAAACCAGCCATCAATCAGGTTTTAGTATGCGTTGGTGCAGCAGAAAAAAAAACTATAGCAGTTTTGACCAGTAGTGTGATATAGATATAGGAACTGCAAGACTACTGCTGTACTGCTACCTACTTCTGCAGCATCAATGATCAAGTTATCTAATCAAATGCAGAATGGCTTCAACAGAAGAAAATATGCTCAGTCAGAGTCCTGACCTCAACCCGATTGAGATGCTGTGGCATGACCTCAAGAGAGCGATTCACACCAGACAGCGCAAGAATATTGCTAAACTGAAACCATTTTGTAAAGAGGAATGGTAAATGCAGAAATCCAGGTAATTCCAAAGGGTTCACATACTTTTTCTTGCCACTGTATAAGTGTTGATTAATATATATATATTAAACATATTGTAAAATAACTCAAATATACTAGTTTTGTACAGTGTCCTTGGGTATCCTGAAAGGCACTTCTAAATACATTATTATTGTGGCACCTGGAAAGTGGGATATAAAGGAAAAGGGACACCCAAAGCCGTTTCTAGGCATAAGTGGTCACTTAGGTCCCCCAGCCGCTAGGGTCAGCATGGGCACCCTGACTGGTCTGCGGCTACGCAGCCCTATATGCAACAAACTGCAATACACTGTATGTTCTGACACCTTTCTATCAGAACCAGCATTCAGTTTTTCAGCAATTTGAGCTACAGTAGCTCGTTTGTTTGATCGGACCACACGGGCCAGCCTTCGCTCCCCACGTGCATCAATGAGCCTTGGCCGCCCATGACCCTGTTGACCGCTTTTCCTTCCTTGAACCACTTTTGATACATACTGACCACTGCCCACAAGAACTTCAGTTTTGGAGATGCACTGACCCAGTCATCTAGCCATCACAATTTGGCCCGTGTCAAAGTCGCGGTACTGTAATAGTATATGATTATGCTTAGTTTTTATTGCTGTACAGTAGCTTGCTTGCATACTTTTAATGACGATGACATTAGATTTTGCTGATTTTGTGCGTTTGCCCACTAACAAAGAAAAGATCAGTCTATAATTTTAATGGTAGTTGAATTTTAACAGTGAGAGACATAATAACAACAACAAAATCCAGAAAAATGTTATTCATAAAAGTAATAAATTGATTTGCAAGATAATGAGGGAAATAAGTATCCCCTATCAATCAGCAAGATTTCTGGCTCCCAGGTGTCTTTTATACAGGTAACGAGCTGAGAATAGGAGCACTCTCTTAAAGGGACTTTAAACTCTCCAAACTCTCCACCATGGCCAAGACCAAAGAGCTGTCCAAGGATGTCAGGGACAAGACTGTAGACCTACACAAGGCTGGAATGGGCTACAAGACCATCGCCAAGCAGCTTGGTGAGAAGGTGACAACAGCTGGTGCGATTATTCGCAAATGGAAGAAACACAAAATAACTGTCAGTCTCCCTCGGTCTGGGGCTCCATGCCAGATCTCACCTCGTGGAGTTTCAGTGATAATGAGAACGGTGAGGAATCAGCCCAGAACTACATGGGAGGATCTTGTTAATGATCTCAAGGCAGCTGGGACCATAGTCACCGAGAAAACAATTGGTAACACACTACGCCGTGAAGGACTGAAATCCTGCAGCGCCCGCAAGGTCCCCCTGCTCAAGAAAACACATGTACAGGCCCGTCTGAAGTTTGCCAATGAACATCTGAATGATTCAGAGGAGAACTGGGTAAAGTGTTGTGGTCAGATGAGACCAAAATCGAGCTCTTTGGCATCAACTCAACTCGCCGTGTTTGGAGGAGGAGGAATGACCCCAAGAACACCATCCCCACCGTCAAACATGGAGGTGGAAACATTATGCTTTGGGGGTGTTTTTCTGCTAAGGGGACAGGACAACTGCACCGCATCAAAGGGACGATGGACGGGGCCATGTACCGTCAAATCTTGGGTGAGAACCTCCTTCCCTCAGCCAGGGCATTGAAAATGGGTCGTGGATGGGTATTCCAGCATGACAATGACCCAAAACACACAGCTAAGGCAACAAAGGAGTGGCTCAAGAAGAAGCACATTAAGGTCCTGGAGTGACCTAGCCAGTCTCCAGACCTTAATCCCATAGAAAATCTGTGGAGGGAGCTGAAGGTTTGAGTTGCCAAACGTCAGCATCGAAACCTTAATGACTTGGAGAGGATCTGCAAAGAGGAGTGGGACAAAATCCCTCCTGAGATGTGTGCAAACCTGGTGGCCAACTACAAGAAACGTCTGACCTCTGTGATTGCCAACAAGGGTTTTGCCACCAAGTACTAAGTCAAAGGGGTCAAATACTTATTTCCCTCATTAACATGCAAATCAAGTTATAACTTTTTTTAAATGTGTTTTTCATGATTTTTTTGTTGTTATTCTGTTTCTCACTGTTAAAATACACCTACCATTAAAATTATAGACTGATCATTTCTTTGTCAGTGGGCAAACGTACAAAATCAGCAGGGGATCAAATACTTTTTTCCCTCACTGTATGTTTTTTTTTTTTTTTTTTTTAATTCAATTGAACTGGACAGTCCAAGTTCACCTAAATGAAATCTCTAAATGATTTGCAGATCTCTCTAAATGAACAGGAAGTCATTTGAAGATCTCAAAATGATTTATAGATATCTGGAAACCTTTATTGACTGACAGACTTCAGACTACAGGTGCTGCTGACTATGACTGAGCCTGGGGCAAAAATGTGTAAGACACTAAACCTATGTCATTGAAATAATGGGATGAGGAAAAAAAGTGAGGGGGGGGGCAAATCAAATCCTGCTTAAGGCCCCCAAAAGGCTACAAACGGCCCTGGGGACAGACCATACACAAAATTCAAACGAGTATTAGATTACTGAATGGTAAGTGATATACCAACAGATGTAATTCCAGCCTGCAGACGCTAGAGTGCGATAGCGATGTCACAGTGATTTTGCATTTTAGGTTTTTCTCACAGACAGAAAATAGAGAATGACATCGTTTCCCGTTTTCAGTTTGGAAATTACTGCTCCTGGTGAAACCTCAGAAATCTCAACCCTGAAGAAAAAGGAATAGAGACGCTTTGCTTTCTAGGCAGTTTCAGTCCACAGTCCAGTTAACATCCAGCTGTGTATACACTCACCTAAAGGATTATTAGGAACACCTGTTCAATTTCTCATTAATGCAATTATCTAACCAACCAATCACATGGCAGTTGCTTCAATGCATTTAGGGGTGTGGTCCTGGTCAAGACAATCTCCTGAACTCCAAACTGAATGTCTGAATGGGAAAGAAAGGTGATTTAAGCAATTTTGAGCGTGGCATGGTTGTTGGTGCCAGACGGGCCGGTCTGAGTATTTCACAATCTGCTCAGTTACTGGGATTTTCACGCACAACCATTTCTAGGGTTTACAAAGAATGGTGTGAAAAGGGAAAAACATCCAGTATGTGGCAGTCCTGTGGGCGAAAATGTCTGGTTGATGCTAGAGGTCAGAGGAGAATGGGCCAACTGATTCAAGCTGATAGAAGAGCAACTTTGACTGAAATAACCACTCGTTACAACCGAGGTATGCAGCAAAGCATTTGTGAAGCCACAACACGTACAACCTTGAGGCGGATGGGCTACAACAGCAGAAGACCCCACCGGGTGCCACTCATCTCCACTACAAATAGGAAAATGAGGCTACAATTTGCACAAGCTCACCAAAATTGGACAGTTGAAGACTGGAAAAATGTTGCCTGGTCTGATGAGTCTCGATTTCTGTTGAGACATTCAGATGGTAGAGTCAGAATTTGGCGTAAACAGAATGAGAACATGGATCCATCATGCCTTGTTACCACTGTGCAGGCTGGTGGTGGTGGTGTAATGGTGTGGGGGATGTTTTCTTGGCACACTTTAGGCCCCTTAGTGCCAATTGGGCATCATTTAAATGCCACGGCCTACCTGAGCATTGTTTCTGACCATGTCCATCCCTTTATGACCACCATGTACCCATCCTCTGATGGCTACTTCCAGCAGGATAATGCACCATGTCACAAAGGTCGAATCATTTCAAATTGGTTTCTTGAACATGACAATGAGTTCACTGTACTAAACTGGCCCCCACAGTCACCAGATCTCAACCCAATAGAGCATCTTTGGGATGTGGTGGAACGGGAGCTTCGTGCCCTGGATGTGCATCCCACAAATCTCCATCAACTGCAAGATGCTATCCTATCAATATGGGCCAACATTTCTAAAGAATGCTTTCAGCACCTTGTTGAATCAATGCCACGTAGAATTAAGGCAGTTCTGAAGGCGAAAGGGGGTCAAACACAGTATTAGTATGGTGTTCCTAATAATCCTTTAGGTGAGTGTATATACCGTGATTTGGTCATTAAATTTTCTTTCCACAATAAGCAATTGGAAAACTAAAATATTTGGGGGTTTTGGGCCATTCATGAACCCTACCCAGAAGAGACAGCTGAGCTGTGAAGAGCAGAGCTTCAACAGGAAGACACACACGCACACACACACACACACACACACACACACACACACACAAACGAGTGTATAGAGCTCAGGGCAGTGTGTGTGAGTGAGAGTGAGGTTAGTGACAATAGTACCACTATACAGATGACTGACTGAATGAACGCAACACAGCCACGCACTTTGAAAAGTGATAGTATTGCTTTAGCTCAAACAGGAGTGAGTGAGAGTGAAAGAGAAAGTAAATTGTGTGAGAGAGAGAGAAAGACAGAAAACAGTCCCCTGAAGCTCATTCTGACCCCCACTAACACTGCGAACACTGACCAGCTTCAGGTCAGCACTCCTTTCCTGCCCCCAATCAACCAGATTATAAAGATCAAACCTCCTGTCTGGATTAGTGGGACACAGAAACAAAATCCCACAGTGAACTGAAAAAAAAATATATAAAACTTCATAGGTATTGTTGTGTGTTGGGGGTTATAAAATAAGATCAGTTCTCACTCCAGCTATTAGTACATAATACATTCTCTTTTATTAATTGTAATTATGACACCTTCACTTTCTCACACCTCTCACTTTCTAGAAGGGATTCTATAATCTCAGGGCATCTCTCATAAACCTCTTGCAAAAGAAGTAAAGTCCATTTTAACTGTAAATTAACTTAAATTAACCTAATTTTCTAGCCATCTGTTATCTGAAAAGTCCAGACTAGTTTGTCCAAAAGTTCATTGCCAGCACAGCCACATCAGTCTCCATTAACTCCAGAGCTGAACCTTTGGAGCCAGAGCCAACCCTAGTGTGAAGACTGTATGCAAGAGCTGGAGCTGAGCAACAGTCACAGACCATATACATCCCACAGTATGATCATCACCTTATTATGATCAATTACTTAGCAGATACCCTTATCCAGAGTAAATTACATATTGTACACATTTAGGTTTACCCAAGTGAAGTACCCAGACAGGATTTGAACACACCACCTTTCAGTTAGAAACCCTGAGCACTGACCACTGCTCCACAGTGCTTTGTAGGGACTGATAGTTTGCACAGACCTGGGTCAATTACAGATACTAATTGGTATTTGTATTTGAAAATATTATAGTATTTTTAAATAACTTGCCCTGAAACAACTATTGTTATTTCAAGTATTTTCACAATTACATATGGAAATCGCGTGCCACACCCTAGTGGGTGCTTAGGGGCCACTATGCAACAGACCACGCCACCTCCTTTGGCATATGAGGGAGGAACTCATCAACCCACTCTAATGTTCTCCCCGGCAGGCTCGACAGAAAGCAAAATAAGGAAGTCAAAGAACATACTTCATAAATGAAAATAAATCAAAGTGCACGCAACAATATAAAAGTGAAAGAAACAAATACAATAATTAACTAATCAGTGATTAATTGGCTCATCACACACCTCCCGTGACACTAATCCTCCTGTCATGTTTAGTCTTCCTGTTTCTCTTTTCTTCTTCAATCAGCTATTTTATGTTTGTTGTACTTACTGCCCCTCCTTTGTGTTATACTTAATTTTGAGCTGTAAGAAGGCTGACTCAACCGAGAGGACCAATAGACATGTAGTGGCTGCACGGGACAGATTTGAACCCAGCACACTGTATTTCATAATGCAACGCAGCTCATTCTCCACAGATACATAATAAGGGCGAATATCTAGGATACTTAAATGAATCTATATTGTCAGTGATACAGGGAGAAGCAACACAGTTATTTACGATGTGCTGGTAAACAAAATAAACTAAATAAATGTAATTTATATATTGTTTCAATGTGTCCCGGTTTGTACTGTTGAATATCTGGTATAACTGTGTTAGATATGGTAAAAACATTTCAGCCCAAAGTTTACTGCACTGTAACGTTAGCGGTATTCCAGTCCCAGAGTGCCGAGGGTCCCAGACTGGTTTTGCCCTCCGTGTCTCAGACACTGAGTGGAGGCGCTGCGGGTGCAGTGTAGGGTACGGTTACAGCCTGGCCGCGCTGAGGGGCAGCTCGACAGCCCACTGGAAACGGGGCAGAAGACCATGTCAGCCCGAGAGGGAGAGGGGCATTTAATCTGTGACTGGAGCATAGTGTCTAGACGAGTGAGGTCAGAATACCAGTCAGGGATATGTGTGTGCTAAATGTCATGGAAATATGATGGATATAAGTGTATACTGCTGAGGAGTTTATGAAGAGAATGTCAGCGGAACTTTAAAAACCGTTTTGTATTTTCCAAGTAGTGGGACTATAAAATGTCATAACTTTGTGAGGAATTAACATATCTTAACAAATTATATATCATTTTTTTAAGTGTTGGTGATGTGACTGGTTTTGTGGTGGAGGGTCACATTTTGATAGCTAGCCTACTACAGTAGTTTCCCCGTTGTCAGCTAATGATTTTTGATAGTATCGTATTTTTAATAAATTTTGTTTTTTAATGTACACTGTGCAATGTAGAATTTTCAGTACTGTGTATTTATGGCGTGGGTGTTTTTTACATAAATGCTTTATTAGTTGTTGCTGTTATTTCAATGTGCACAGTGCACTATTTACATTTGTATGTATTACTAAATCCATTTCAGTGTATGTTAAAGTGCAATACATGTTCTGTGATGTGCACTATTAAAATGTTTGTGCCCAGCAGGGCAGAAACCCCAAACACAGCCAAAGCCACAATGGAGTGCCTTAAAAATAAAAAGGCCAATGTCCTGGAGTGGCCCAGTCAAAGCTCGGACCTCAATCTAATTGAGAATATGTGGAAAGAGTTGAACATTGCTGTTCACCAATGGCCCCATCCAACTTGATGGAGCTTGAGCAATTTTGTAAAGACGAATGGGCAAACATTGCTGTGTCCAGATGTGCAAAGCTGATAGAGACTTTTCCACGTAGACTCATGGCTGTAATTGCTGCCAAAGGTGCCTCTACCAAATATTGACTGAAGGGGTGATCACTTATGCATTCAATTATTTTCTGTTTTGTATTTGTAATTAATTTAGAAAAAAATGCAGATCATATTTTTCACTTTGACATTATGGACATTTTCAGCGTTGATTACATGTTGACTGAATAAATCCATTCTGATTTCATGTTGTAACACAATGACATGTGGAAAAGACCAAGAGGGGTGAATACTTTTGAGAGCCACTAAAATGAAGCCACACAGCAATCTCCTTACACAAGCATTGGCAGTAGAATGAACTTTACTGAGAGCTCAATGACTTTCAACATGGCATCGTCATAGGATGCCCTGCTAGAGCTGCCCTGGTGAGCTGTAAGTGCTGTTATTGTTAACAGGAAACATCTAGGAGCAACAACAGCTCAGCTGCCACGTGGTCGGCAACACAAGCTCACAGAACGGGACTGTTGAGTGCTGAAGTACATAGCTCATAAAAATAGTCTTTTTTAAATACAAAGCGAAAGAACTCCAATCACGAAATCTCAAAAATCGTGCCAACGCCAATAATGCCCTTCTGTTTACGTCATCTGACATATGGCGGAATAAGTCCGGGCTTCTGAATAAAAGAGCCAATCATCAATTGGTAAAGTAATCGCGTCACTCGGGTATTACACACAATGTTA
Source organism: Amia ocellicauda (assembly GCF_036373705.1). Lineage (NCBI taxonomy): Eukaryota > Metazoa > Chordata > Actinopteri > Amiiformes > Amiidae > Amia > Amia ocellicauda. The sequence continues at coordinate 27,822,096 of NC_089863.1, forward strand.
AACAGACCCGGGACCCGAAGACCTGAGCCGGACTCGGCTGACCGTTTAAAATATGGACCCAAACCCGTATGGGTGGACCCGTGAAGATCTCTACCGAGCAGTTGCACAAGCCTAAGATCTTCATGCGCAATGCCAAGCGTCGGCTGGAGTGGTGTTAAGCTCGCCACCATTTGACCCGGGAGCAGTGGAAATGCGATCTCTGGAGTGACGAATCACGCTTCACCATCTGGCAGTCCGACACAGGAATCTGGGTTTGGCGGATGCCAGGAGAACGCTACCTGCACAAATGCATAGACCAACTTATTTTGGAGGAGGAATAATGGTCTCAGGGCTCGGCCACTTACTCCCACTGAAGGGAAATCTTAATGCTAGAGCCTACAATGACATTCTAGATGATTTTGCACTTCCAAATTTGTGGCAACAGTTTGGGGAAGGCCCTTTCCTGTTTCAGCACAAAGTGAGGTCTATACAGAAATAGTTCGTCAAGATTGGTGTGGAAGAACTTGAGTGGCTTGTACCTGACCCTGACCTCAACCCCATCAAATACCGTTGGGATGAATTGGAACGCTGACTGTGATCCAGGGCTGATCACCCAACATCAGAGCTCATTAATGCTCTTGTGGCTGAAATCCCCTCAACAATGTTCCAACATCTAGTGGAAAGCTTTCCCAGAAGAGTGGAGGCTGTTATTGCATCAAAGGGGGGACCAACTCCATATTAATGCCCATGATTTTGGAATGAGATGTTTGACAAGTAGGTGTCCACATACTTTTGGCCATGTAGTGTATGTACTTTGACCCCCTGTCCAGTATTTTGAATATGTCGTTAAAAATTGTATTAGTGTACAATTTGCCCTCAACCCCACATCCATTGACGTCTAATTGCCAGCACCCCCTCTAGGTTGACATTTCGCAAACCCCCCCACCAGGGGTCCGTTATTTTCGTATCTCAAAAGTGGCAAACAAGGTGCAGGGGGCATGACTCCAGCATGTGACCTTAACTCCCTGGCAACCAACTTTTGGACATTTCAGATAACAGATGGCTATAAAATGAGGTTAATGAGGTAGATGAAGAATTTGGAAATACTTAAAACTTTACAGTTAAAGTGGACTTTACTTCTGTAGCGTAAGGTACACTTATACATTTCAATTAAAGAAGTGAATTTATAGTATCACCTTATCACGAATCCTGGAATCTTGTAGAACTCAATTTCTGTAATAATTGGACGCAGACACCAATTCCAAAGATATAAATTGTCAAATTTATTCAAAACAAAGACTAAATGTAGCACTACACTAATTATACAAAAGGGAAAAACTAATTAAAATTCAAATCTAGATCAACAAATCAAAGACAAATCACTTCCGTGACCAAATCAAAGACCATGGGATCGCATATGATAACACAAATCGTTAAACAAAATAGGTTATAAACACATTGACTACAATACCGGTTAGTAAGACGAAGGTGAGTCTCTCATTAGTATTGTTAGTCAGACATTAAATAACTACGCAGGTTAGTATTTATGTCAGGTAACTTCTCGTTATATATATATCAGTCTCATTTATGTTTAGGTGCCGAGAAAGATCCTATCATTACTTGTTACCACAATTTCCCTTAACTGATTATTATTCAATGATTAAGGATAGGCAGGGCCACCAATAATCTAATGTCTATTAACTTGTGTCAATTTCAGACTAAACAGTTAAACAGGAATGAGAAGATATTTCTCGGCGTTGACAGATTTTATTTCTAAAATTATCAACAAAACAGTTTAATGCAACACACATTTATATTTAAGAAAACTAAATGATATTACACATTCTAGAGTTATAAATCACAGATTAACATTTCTAATTGATTTCTCAAATGTCATGAATAATAAACTCCAAACTGTTAAACTTATCTGAACTTCGTCGCAGAGAGGCCTCTCTGGCTTCGGGCTCAGATAACAGCACACGGCACGAGGTCCGTGTGGTTTGGAACAAAGGCAGTCCGGTTCGGCTTTGTCCAAGAACTTCCACTCAGTCGATGCACCTGGAAGTTGGGGTTTCGCGAATGTAGAGTCTTTTCCAAACAGATTTTCCACTGGTTTGAAGGCTCCAAGGTTGTGCACAAAATCTTCTTGGCAAGCAGGGTCTCTCACCGTACTTATTTGAAGACAAAGTCTTTGAGGAAAGCAGGACCCTGTTCGTTCCAAGGGTCAAGTTTCTTAAGACTCAAATAGCTATTTAAATGACTGACACTTTCGTATTCAGTCGACTTAGTCAATTGTCCAGCTGTAAAACTCCACTGATCAGGTGGGCACAGGCGGGCAGCGCAGTCTGTAAAGTTCTTTATTTAATAAAGTCCTTTAAAAGAATTCTTCGTACGGCTCAATCTCCTTCTCCCAGTTTAACTCTTCTGTTGCCGGCAAAGACTTGGTTGGTTTCTGGTTCCGGTTCTGGCAACAGAGCTACAGGTTGAGCTGTGGCAGCGAGTTACTGGTTCAGGTGAGAGAGAGAGAGAAAGACTGTCCGCTGTTCCTTATAGTCTGTCAGATCAACAGGTGATTGGTCCCTGAGTTCTTGAGATTGGATTCCCAGCTGATGAGCTAAGGGAATCTGATAACTTGGGGGGGGGAGAGGTTTTCTTTAGATCAGTGCTTCAGCTCAGAGCTAAAATGCTCTTATCCAAATACACCCAACATAACGCTACACTTCTTTTGCAAGAGGTTTATGAGAGATGCCCTGAGATTATAGAATCAATTCTAGAAAGTGAGAGGTGTGAGAAAGTGAAGGTGTCATATAATTACAATTAATAAAAAATAATGTATTATGTACTAATAGCTAGAGTGAGAACTGATATTATTTTATAACACCCAACACACAACAATACCTATGAAGTTACATATTTTGTTAATTTAAGAAAACTGGACTTAATATCTGGGTGAGTTTAATGAAGGGGGAAAGCGTGAAGCAGCTCCATGACCTCAGCTCCGGCTCCAGCAATGCCAGCTCCAGCTCCGCTCCGTGAGCGGCCAAACCTACTTCACACTTTTCTCTCCGCTTTTTGTGTTTGTTGCGCAGATTTCCGCAGATTTGCACAGATCTGCAGAAATCTTCTGATCCCATTGGTGGCACAGCGCAGATCTGCGCATAACTGCGGACATAAGAGGTATAAGAGGTACATCTAATCCGATCACCGAGAGGGTCTAGTGTTGGTGGGGGGGGAACCTAAAAAACAATGATCCCTCGATCCACCTCTCCTGTATTTCAGTGACCGCAGCGCCGGTCCTCTCTGTGTCCACCTCTCCTGTCTCTCAGTGACTGCAGCTCCTCTCTTCTCTGTGTCCACCTCTCCTGTCTCTCTGGGCAGCCAGCTCTGCCTGTGTCGGCCCGTCTCTCTGGCCAGGCTGTGGTCACTGAGCTGGTACCGGGTCAGATCTGTCTCTGCTTCGTATCTCTGACAGTGAAGAGACTCTGCAGGGTGGACTCTCTGTTTAGGGTTCAATAGTGATCCAGTTCACTGTGGGATTTAGTTTCTGTGTCCCAGTGATCCAGACAGGAGGTTTGATCTTCATAATCTGGTTGACTCTGATTGGGGGCAGGAAAGGAGTGCTGACCTGAACCCGGTCAGTGTTCACAGTGTTAGTGTGGGTCAGTATGAGCTTAAGGGGTCTGTTTTCTGTCTCTCTCTCTCACACACACACACACTTTACTTTCTCTTTCACTCTCACTCACTCCTGTTTGAGCTAAAGCAATACTATCACTTTTCAAAGTGCGTGGCTGTGTTGCGTTCATTCAGTCAGTCATCTGTATAGTGGTACTATTGCCACTAACCTCACTTTCACTCACACATACTGCCCTGAGCTCTATACACGTTCGTTTGTGTGTGTGTGTGTGTGTGTGCGTGTGTGTCTTCCTGTTGAAGCTCTGCTCTTCGCAGCTCAGCTGTCTCTTCTGGGAAGTGAAAGATGCAAGTGAAGAGCCCCAGTGACCACAGGCCTGTGACAGGAAGTGCCTCTGCTGTCTTCATTGTCTCGAGCCTCTGCACCACAGAAACACACTCCCGCAGCGAGGGTTACTTCCTCTCTGATGCGGTGGTGCCCCACCTCCCACAACACTGCCCTCTGCCTCTTTGATCTCATTCTCTCTCTCTCTTGCGCTTCCCCACATCTCTCTCTACACCTTTCACCTCAACTGCCCTTCCTCTTTCTTCCTCCTCAGTCGGTTTATTTCAGTTTCGGCAGTGACCTGTGCACCGGGCCCACAGAGCTGCATCGCTATTGTTAGATTTGAAGGCCGTGGCTGTTTGCAGCCAGCCGGCCGCAGTGGCCCCTGTCCATGTCTACCCCTGTGAGCTCTGTGTCAGACTCCCCTCAGATTGTTATTATCATTAGTATTTTAGTATTATTATTAATAGTAGATTGTTGTAATTATTATCATTATTGAAATGTATGTACACTTTACACTTTACTCAAAACATGCTTCGAGTCCCACATCTCCCAGTGTGTGTGTGATTGTTTGAGTGTGTGTATCTGTGTGTGTTTGAGTGTGTCATTGCATGAAATGTTCTCTCCCTCTGACTCACGCACATAGAAACGAGAACTTCTTGCAAAGAAGCAGCCTGGCTCGGAAAGACGGGAACATTATTTTTAAGAGCTTGTGTGAGTGTGTTGTGTGTGTGTGTGTGTGGTAGTTTGTGTGTCAGTTTTATCTTGAGAGGGAATTGAAGGCGGGGCTGAGCTGGCACAGTTGAGGAAGCTGAGGTTTGTGTGAGTCTCTGTATGTGTGAATGTGTGTGTGTGTGTGTCTGTGTAAGCCAATGTCCTGTGTCTCTCAGTGTCACTCTCCTGCAGGCAGTATGGGAGCCGCTACTCTGTGCGCTGTGCTGTGTGAGTACCACCGTCTTTCTCTACTCTCTGAGACACTGTCTGTGTGTGTGTGAGTACCACTGTCTCTCTCTCCTCTCTTAGACACTGTCTGTGTGTGTGAGTACCATCGTCTTTCTCTCCTCTCTGAGACACTGTCTGTCTGTGTGTGTGTGTGTGTGAGTACCACCGTCTCTCTCTCTCGTCTCTGAGACACTGTCTGTGTGTGAGAGTACCACATTCTCTCTCTCGTCTCTGAGACATTAGACACATTTACATGGCCATCCCTGATCCGGATCAGACACATCGGTACATTTGATCCTGGCAGTGTAAACGCTTGACTGACTCAAGTCCCAGCATGCACTGCAGTGGCGTGTGTTTTAAAGGCAGGTGGCAGACAAACAGCCTTCACATCAGTGGAGCAGATAGGAGAGCAGATCCCTACTGCCCATATTATATTATTAAATATTTTTATTTCTTGGCAGACACCCTTATCCAGGGCGACTTTCAACATAAGTTCAATACAAAATGCAAGAATACAGTTAAGTACAAGGCATCAAACATTACAAATTCAAATTTACATTAAAAGAAGCAATTCAAGATATAATACATTTTACAACTTCCAATTTATACAGTTAAGTACTGTAAGTGCAGACATACATCCTGGAAAGTAAAGCTAAGATATAAGGTCACAGTCAAGGGTTACGGGAAAGGGAGCAAGGAGGAAATCAATCAATAATGCAAGATGGATGATAAAATGCTATGAAGTGCTATCTAACGGGGATTAAACAGGACTAATATTACAAGTGCTGTCTGAAAAGATGTGTCTTGAGTAAGCGCCGGAATGAGGTCAAGGACTCTGCTGTTTTGACTTCGGTGGGCAGGTCGTTCCACCATTTAGGGTTCAGGGATGAGAAGGAGCGGCTCTGGAGGAAGGAGAGTAGAGAGGAGGCAGAGTTAGTCTTGTGGCACTGGAGGAGCGCAGTGGTCTGGAGGGGATGTATGGAGAGACGAGTGTCTGAAGGTAGCTTGGTGCAGTTTGGTCGAGACAGTGGTAGGTGAGGGTCAATGTCTTGAACTGAATGCGTGCCGCTATCGAGAGCCAGTGGAGGGAGCGGAGCAGTGGAGTAGCGCAGAGTTCTGGATAAGCTGAAGCAGGCAGGTAGTAGTTGCAGGCAAGGCCGGCCAGGAGGGAGTTGCAGTAGTCCAGGTGGATTATAATTATACATATATTGTTAAAACTAACACTAAATGGCTTGTTATTTTATGTTAGCAAAAATGTATAATTCTATTTTTATTTTCAATGCTTCAAGTGCGTTGGTTTTACTTGTTAGAATAATTCGTAACGAGACTTCGCAATTTCCGATGCAGCCCTGTGTTCTAAAAGACGCATTTAATATACATGTATAATTCAGCTTGGTCTAGCAGCGTTTTAAAGGCAGGAGGCAGACATGCATCAGTGGAGCAGATCAGAGACCCTTCCCTACTTCCCTTATTACTAATGAAATACTGTTAAAATGAAAACTCAATGACCTCACTGCCCTGCACCATCCTTGTCCTGTTCTGATAGATTAGTATATTGCACATGTGTCATCTGGGCTGCTGTCTTCACTCGCTGTGATGAGTGCCCGTGTTTCTCATATGTGTTTAGTGCTGAGGTCCCAGTCAGGCAGTGCTCAGCCATCAACGTCTCTGGGGAATTCCTGAGCTCTTTGCTCTTGAAGTCTTTCTTGGTCTTTGAACTGCTTTGTGTGTGTGTGAGGAGGGGGCGGCTGTGCTGCTGTCACAACTGAAAAAGTGTGTCTTGGGATCCTATCCTTATATGTGGTATGTTTTAATGTGTTATCTTGTTATTTAAATTATTATATATGTGGTGTGTTTCTCTAGCTGGGGTACAGAGGCCTACCTTATCAGCTGTTCTTGGCTTCTTTTCTTTCCTTTCCTTTTCAGCCTTCTCTTCTTTGTCTTTTCTCTTCTATTAATTTGTGTTTTTCTGTTTGTTGATACCATCTACCGTGTAGTGATGTCTGTGTCTATTTCTCTATATAGAGATATGTGCAAATGTTTATATATATTTTGAAGTTCCTTTGCTTCTTATTCAATATATTTAGGTTAAATTTCCTGTATTGTATCTCTCTCTCTCTCTCTCTCTCTCTCTCTCTCTCTCTCTCTCTCTCTCTCTCTCTCATTTCTGATTCCATGACTAACATAGGCAGTGTTGACAAAGCAATTATTTTTATTCAAATAATACAATATATCTGAATAACAAGAACAGCAAAAATCATAATAAATAATACAAATTCGGTGAAAAGACTAATAATAACAGTAATGACAGAATAATAGTAATCCGCTGAGCAGTGTAAAGCCATCAGATCAAATGTTCCTCTCAGGGAGATGGTATACTCGTCGGTACGATAGATCCTGGCCATGTGATGCTCGACTGGCTCCAGTCCCAGCATGCACTGCGGTGGCGTATGTGTTACAGGCAGGAGGCAGATAAACACCTTTCACATCAGTGGAGCTGGACTCCATTCAACTAATTACGTGACTTCTAAAGACAATTGGTTTCAGCACAGCTCAATCAGGTGTATCAGAGCAAAGGGGGTGATGACTTATGCATTCAATTACTTTCTGTTTTGTATTTGTAATTCATTTAGAACAATTTGCAGATGATATTTTACTGACCATCCCAGCATCAGGATATCTTCTTCCAATAATTTATAGACAGACAAACAGAGAAGTCAATATATCAAAAGACAGAAGGCAGGCAGGCAGACAATCAGAAAAACCAAGGAACAGATTGGACAGCCAAAAAACAGACACCTAAGTTACATTTTTATACTTTTGAGATTCAAGTAGAAATGTCATAATTATATTCATGTATGAAGATATAAAGGAACAGAAAATGTAAAGAGAGAAAAAAGGATCAAGGCAATAAAAAGTGAAGCATTGAGTATTGTGAGTACTACAGACTAGTGTTTTGAGTTGTGTGTGTGTCCGCGTGTGTGAGGCATTAATTACAAGATAAATGCAAAATATTTGCATTTTTCTGTTTGGGGGTGGGGGGGGGGGATCCTTGTCTGGTGCTCAATGTGAAGCTTTGTGATGTTATCCCATTCTTAGTTACCGCTGCCATAGGTGAAGTGTATAATGTCTTTATCCAGTGAATGAACGATTCAAAAACCAATTACCAAAGTAGAAATGTCCAGTTCACTGTGTCAAAGGCTTTTTCTGTAGCTAATGATACAATTATTGTTTAAATTGAGTAGGCGACGCATGTTGTTTGAAGAGCGTCTACCTCTGATGAAGCCAGTTTGGTCGGGGTAGATAAGCAGTGGAGTTACCGATTCTAATCAGGTGGCTAGAGCTTCACTGATTATCTGAAGGTCTGTATTTATTAGATATAGGGGGCGATAGCTAGAGCATAGTGTTGGGTCCTTGTCTGGTTTAAGTAATACTGAGATAAGGGCTGTGTTCATGTGTGGAGGAACTGTAGAAGATTGTTTTAATTTGGATGCCATTTTGGTAAATAATGGTGAGATTGTTTGCCAGAAGTGTTTATAAAACTCGGTAGGGTTCATGAATGGCCCAAAACCCCCAAATATTTTAGTTTTCCAATTGCTTATTGTGGAACGAAAATTAAATGACCAAAACACGGACCATATACACAGCTGGATGTTAACTGGACTGGACTGAAACTGCCTAGAAAGCAAAGCGTCTCTATTCCTTTTTCATCAGGGATGAGATATCTGAGGTTTCACCAGGAGCAGTAATATCCAAACTGAAAACGGGAAACGATGTCATTCTCTATTTTCTGTCTGTGAGAAAAACCTAAAATACAAAATCACTGTGACATCGCTATCGCACTCTAGCGTCTGCAGGCTGGAATTACATCTGTTGGTATAATTTCACTTACCATTCAGTAATCTAATACTCGTTTGAATGTTGTGTATGGTCTGTCCCAAGGGTCATTTCTAGCCTTTTGGGGGCCCTAAGCAGGATTTGATTTGCCCCCCCCTCACTTTTTTTCCTCATCCCATTTTTTTCAATGACATAGGTTTAGTGTCTTACACATTTTTGCCCCAGGCTCAGTCATAGTCAGCAGCACCTGTAGTCTGAAGTCTGTCAGTCAATAAAGGTCCTGACAGATATTGCAGATTTAAATAAGTGTCTAAACCAGGGGTTCTCAGACTTTATCTTGAGCCTCTCTGATCAATGACAAAAAATGACTGCGCCTCCTCATAGTTTATAAGAACAATACAGCAATATTTGGAAAATCATGAATAAAAAAGTAGGGATTTGATCAATATAGAGATCCGTATGAGTTGCAGAAATAGGCTATACATTTTGAGATCAAAAACAGTAGAAATGGACACCGCTAAAATAAAACTTTACAACCTTTTAAGAAACATGACACAAACCAATGATAGATTAATTCCATATAATATTCATTATTCCTACCTGATCAGTGGGAGGGGTGTGTTTGTTTCCTCAATGCCCAAAGTAATGGGATTTGGGGTTGCAATTTTAGACACATAAGTCATCTTCCAAAGAAAGCGATATTTAGTTTTAATTGCAGTTAATGTCTAGAAGCCGCTCCATGTAAATCCCAGTTTTAAATAAGCTTTGTCAAATTTTCAGCTTTTGTGTTTTGACTGAACCTCCACTGATGTATTGGACGCAACAACTTATACATTTCTCACAACAACTTCTCTTTAAGCACAACGTGTATGGCAAGCCAAATTATCATTTAGAGATATCATAAATCATTTAAAGATATCTTCATATATTTCAAGATATATCGGAAACTTTTAAAGATATCTGCAAATCAATTTGAGATATTTGAAAATCATTTAAAGATATCTTATTTAAAAGTACATTTAGAGATATCTCTAAATAATGTAGAGATATCTATAAATCATTTTGAGATATCTTCAAAACGTTTAGAGATATCTGCAAATCATTTAGAGAATTCATTTAGGTGAACTTGGACTGTCCAGTTCAATTAAAGTAAAAAGAAAAAAAAAAAACATACAGCCAGCTAGGTTTAGCTACACATCTCATGTCATCGTTATATTGCTGTACCTTTCTCTTGTGCTTGTTTTTCCTTCAGTTTATTTTTGTGTGCCATATAGGTGCGTTCTTGTTTTTTTTTCCGCTACTGTAATTTGGTTGCGTCGCAATCCTAATTTTGTTATTCAAATTTTCTACTACACCCAAGGCAGTTTTGATTGATGGCAGGTTTCTAGAGCATAACTTACACCGATCAGCCATAACATTATGAGCACTGACAGGTGAAGTGAATAACATTGATACTCTCATTATCATGGCACCTGTCAGTGGGTGGGATATATTAGGCAGCAAGTGAACATTTTCTCCTCAAAGTTGATGTGTTAGAAGCAGGAAAAATGGGCAAGCGTAAGGGCCAAAGTGTGATGGCTAGACGACTGGGTGACTAAATCCCACTTTTAAATTACTAGCTAAGTAGATAACTTGAATATTTATGCTGCAGAAGTAGGTAGCAGTACAGTATAGAGGCTAAACAAAAAAAAGTGCAAACTCTTGCAGTTCCTATATCTATATCTACACTACTGGTCAAAAGTTTTAGAACTGCTAGAGTTTTTTTTCTGCTGCACCAACGCATACCAAAACCTGATTGATGGCTGGTTTTTAGAGTGTAACTTATTTTTGATTCAATGAGCTAACATAAAATCCAGCCATAAAACTGATCACTGTGATCAATTATAGAAAATAATTGAAAATATATTCAATGTATTAATTATATATTATTGCTACGGGGCCCTAAGCAGCCGCTTATGTTGCTTATGCCTAGAACTGTCTCTGATACTACACACTGCACTGACACACTAGTATACACTACACCCTGGTGACCAATGGGAGTGATCCATAATGACAGAAATTAAAATTGCACCAGGGAAACAGAAAAGCACTTGCAATACAGTGCTCAGCCATCTGTTTATTTTTTTTGGTTATTTGAAACCTTGTACTGTATCAAGCTAGTGCGTAGTAGAGAGAGAGAGAGAGAGAGAGAGAGAGAGAGAGAGAGAGAGAGAGAGAGAGAGAGAGAGAGATATCATCTTTTTTTTATTTATTTATTATATTTATTTTGTTTGTTTATTTATTTATTTATTTATTTTATTTTGGCACAAAAGACCCTTCAATACAGCCCAGCTTGGCTCACATGCTTCTGTTCTATTTTTTTAAATACTGGTACATGATATCTCATAACCTTTTACAACTTAATTGTGAAGAAAATAAACTCATGTGCCTTCAGCTTAAAAACAGACTTGGTTATTTACAATTTTACATTACAGAATGTTGACCCTCTATAAAATCCATATGATTATATTATTGTAGTGGATTGGAGTAGTGATTCAGTAAAGAAACAGAGATGTCATTGGTGAGGCATGTGTGAGACATTGGGAGAATTTGTTTATAGATTTCTCTTTGTGAGCCATCACTGAGATTAACCATAACTGTCTTACACTTTTCTCATTGAAAGGTTATTCAGCTAAGACTTGAGATAAGTAGTATACATATGAGGCATTAAGAGTTGCAGCATAGTTTGGTTTTGAATCTAGTATTTTTCTCATTTTTTTGGATGATAGACATACATGAGTAAAGATTAACTTGAGATAAACTTCAGAAGAATTTAAGAGCTAATGTTCTGATCAGAGTAACAATCCAAGGGTTGTTTCTCAGGAGCAGAAATATTATAAAAATTGTTTCAATCTCACACTGATTTCAAATAGGACTCAACTATATCTAGGAGAAGTTCATGAGATTAAGAGGCGATCTTATTTTGAATATTTCTTTCCTCTGGGTTACCCCGCCCCCCATCCCCTGGTGTCACGGGTTCCTTGGTTCCAGACCAGCAGGTTTATGGTGCCGGCACGGAGCCACTTTTGCCGGCCAAGAACCATTTTGTTTGCGGTGGAAATGCGCAGAATGGTTCGAGATTAGGCTCCGCCTCCTGTACCAGCACCAGCACCGTGCCGGTGGAAAAGCGCTGAGTGGGCCAGTCAGAGTCCCAACCTCAATCCAATCTGAAATGTGTGGCATGACTTGAAGATCGCTGTCCATCAACACTCCCCAAGGAACTGGACAGAGCTTGAACATTTTTGTAAAGAAAAATAGTCAAATCTTACCAAATCTAGGTGTGCAGAGTTGAGACTGATCCCCACAGACTCACAGCTGTAATTTCTGCCAAAGATGCTTCCAGCAAATACGAACTCACGGGGGTGGAGAGTTATCCAATTATGAGATTTCAGATATTTTTTCACAATAAAACATTTTCCCCTTAACAGTGTGAATTATGGTGTGCGGGTAAGTGGGGAAATATTCTTAAAAGCATGAAACTCTGAGGCACTGACTCAAGGTGGTGTAGACTTTCTATAGGCACTGTGTATACTCTGACTTGTGTACTATACACTCTGACTGGTGTTTATTGTGTTTCAGTGCTCAGTGCTGCCATCAGCCCTGGACAGACTGAAGGTAAGAGAGCAGCCACACACACACACTGATACACACAAACATGCAGTAATACACACACTGACCCACACTCACACTGACACACTGACACACACACACACACACACACACACTCGCCCTGCAGACTCTTGCCAGGATCGCCACAATATCACTTTAATACAGCAGACTGCGGTTGATAAAGGTTACATGTTCCTGCCTTACATGCCTTTAAAATGCCCTCAAAAGTGTAACCTATTTACTGTGTCTGGAAAAGTATTGCAATACAAATCACAGCCACAACACAATGTAGAGTTTGAAATAGTTTGATAAATATTCTGTATAGTTTCAGTTTTATCCAACATTGTCTGAGGAGCGTCTTTCACTCATTTCTGTAGCTTGTTCTGTGATTTGGAGACACCATAACTATGTTAAAACAACTATGGTAAATAAATATAATAATGACTGTAAACCAAATAAACACTTTTTTTTTTTTTTTCTGAAGTCTGATGAAGGATTTTAGGGTAATTTTAAAAATATATTTTGAAAATGTATGGGTGCATTATCAGAGGAATATGTGCCGATACCAATATCTCTGTAAAAGGCCAATATCGGCCAATAATATCGGTGCTCCAGTATATCGGTTGGGCCTTAATCTTAAACAAATAATAAATACCATACTCCTCTGTCTGTGAAGAGCTCTGGTGTGATTATTAATCTGTGCTCTCTGGTTCTGCAGCTGTAACCCCCAATGGATCCCTGGAGGAGACCAGATCTGTAACCCAACAGGGCAACCAGACAGGTGAGTGTGTGTCTGCGCAGACCTGCGACACTGTGATTAACACACATACTCAACACCAGTTAAACATTGTGCTCAACAGGTTCTGTAACCCAACCCAAGCACAAACAACAAGGTTAATCAATCAATCAATTTGTAACAACTATACTGCCCGGAGGGGAGGCAACAGTTAGGCCTGGGGCCTAAGCCATGGACCCCCAGAGAGTTATTTTCTCCTACATGCCATCCATTTGGCATGTATTTGTTGTAGTATGTTTATCACTCTGTAAAGTGCTCTGTGGTTATAGCAAAGCTCTAAATCGGTGCTGCTGGCTGTGGTCTTCCCTCTGGTGGGGGCCTCTCGCTGGCCCTCGAGGGTGGGGGGGTTGTGCCTCATCAGACTTCCACGGTGGGGGAAAGGTGCCTCATCGGACCCTCAGAGGGGGCTGTTGCTGGAAGACAAAAAGACAGTTGTGCTCAAATACTGGTCATGCAATGCAGGACATTTCCAAAAGCAATTGTGTATGTCCATGGTACACACCGGCGGCACTATGGGCTAGAAAAACAGAGACGGAACAGATAGTGAACAGAGTCTTCAGCTGTGATATAAATCTGTTACATGGGTTGGAAGATCGTTCCACAGTTTTGGGGCCCTATAACTAAATGCTCGACCACCTACGGTTTTCTTGTGTATTTTTAGGGAGCACTAAGTAACCGGCTTCCTGGGATCACAATGACTGACCTGGACTGTATTCAATATTTTAAGTAGGGGGTGCCAGACCCTTTAGTGCTTTAAATGCTAGTAAGAGAACTTTAAAGTCTATCCTGTAGCACATGGGCAGCCAGTGAAGAGAAGCTCATACTGGAGTGATGTGGTCATTTTGTTTTTCTGGCTCCTGGGAGGCATTTTACTGCTAATACTGGTGACATTCTGACTATGGAGTCTTAATAATGAGCCCCTTCTCAGCAGATGTGCCGCTGAGGGGTTCGAAATCCAGAAAAACACATTTCAAAAAAGTTATAAATTGATTTGCATGTTAATGAGGGAAATAAGTATTTGACCCCTTTGACTTAGTACTTGGTGGCAAAACCCTTGTTGGCAATCACAGAGGTCAGACGTTTCTTGTAGTTGGCCACCAGGTTTGCACACATCTCAGGAGGGATTTTGTCCCACTCCTCTTTGCAGATCCTCTCCAAGTCATTAAGGTTTCGAGGCTGACATTTGGCAACTCGAACCTTCAGCTCCCTCCACAGATTTTCTATGGGATTAAGGTCTGGAGACTGGCTAGGCCACTCCAGGACCTTAATGTGCTTCTTCTTGAGCCACTCCTTTGTTGCCTTGGCTGTGTGTTTTGGGTCATTGTCATGCTGGAATACCCATCCACGACCCATTTTCAATGCCCTGGCTGAGGGAAGGAGGTTCTCACCCAAGATTTGACGGTACATGGCCCCGTCCATCGTCCCTTTGATGCGGTGCAGTTGTCCTGTCCCCTTAGCAGAAAAACACCCCCAAAGCATAATGTTTCCACCTCCATGTTTGACGGTGGGGATGGTGTTCTTGGGGTCATTCCTCCTCCTCCAAACATGGCGAGTTGAGTTGATGCCAAAGAGCTTGATTTTGGTCTCATCTGACCACAACACTTTCATCCAGTTCTCCTCTAAATCATTCAGATGTTCATTGGCAAACTTCAGACTGGCCTGTACATGTGCTTTCTTGAGCAGGGGGACCTTGCGGGCGCTGCAGGATTTCAGTCCTTCACGGCGTAGTGTGTTACCAATTGTTTTCTTGGTGACTATGGTCCCAGCTGCCTTGAGATAATTAACAAGATCCTCCCGTGTAGTTCTGGGCTGATTCCTCACCGTTCTCATGATCACTGAAACTCCACGAAGTGAGATCTTGCATGGAGCCCCAGACCGAGGGAGACTGACAGTTATTTTGTGTTTCTTCCATTTGCCAATAATCGCACCAACTGTTGTCACCTTCTCACCAAGCTGCTTGGCGATGGTCTTGTAGCCCATTCCAGCCTTGTGTAGGTCTACAATCTTGTCCCTGATATCCTTGGACAGCTCTTTGGTCTTGGCCATGGTGGAGAGTTTGGAATCTGATTGATTGATTGCTTCTGTGGACAGGTGTCTTTTATACAGGTAACGAGCTGAGATTAGGAGCACTCCCTTTAAGAGAGTGCTCCTAATCTCAGCTCGTTACCTGTATAAAAGACACCTGGGAGCCAGAAATCTTGCTGATTGATAGGGGATCAAATACTTATTTCCCTCATTAACATGCAATTCAATGTATAACTTTTTTGAAATGTGTTTTTCTGGATTTTTGTTGTTGTTATTCTGTCTCTCACTGTTAAAATATACCTACCATTAAAATTATAGAGTGATCATTTCTTTGTCAGTGGACAAACAAACAAATAAGCAGGGGATCAAATACTTATTTCCCTCACTGTATATTTTGTAAGTCACCCTGGACAAGGGTGTCTACTAAGAAATACATATTATTATTATTATTATTATTATTATTATTATTATTATTATTTCTTGGCAGATGCCCTTATCCAGGGCGACTTACAACATAAGTGCAAACAAAGTGCAAAAATACAGAAGTACAAGGCATTATCAGGTTACTGTTAGTGTTCAGGTGACTGTCTTGGTGATCAGGTGACTGGCTGTGTCTCTCTCTGTGATGGGTGAGTGGAGGAGCCCTGGGCGTCCCAGAGTCATTGTGTGCGTCTGTGTGTTGCTGTGGTGAGTTTGCGGTTTGTCACAATGTCACAACGGTACAGGGGACCCTCAGCCTCCCTCCTCCAGCTTCCTCTACCTGCCTGTGTGCTTGTATCTGAGACTGAACAGATTAGTAATTCATGCTGCTGGGTGTAGAGCTGACCAGGCTTGTGAGTCTTTTTACTGTATATATACAGTCATACAATAGATTACATTACATTACATACAGCTCGGCCCACTGCCACTGTGTCTGTGTCTCCAAAGAGACCCTGGTACCCTGGAGAGACGCTCACTCTGCGCTGTCAGATATCAGGGTCTCTCTCAGGCTGGACCTATCTCTGGTTCAGTGGCACACAGAGGACTCCTGTGGAGTCGAGTCCCAGATATAACAACACCCTCACTGTGTCTGCTGTGTCTCAGCAGTACTGGTGTCAGGGTCAGAGGACAGAACGACCACAGACCTCACAGCCCAGTGCTCCTCTTGGAGTGACTGTGACTGGTGAGTGCACTGTGTCTATCACTGTGTGTGCGTGTGTGTGTGTGTGTGTGTGTGTGTGTTTGTGTGTGCATGTGCGTGTGCGTGTGCGTTTGTGCGTGCGTGTCTGGTCAGTTCACTGCAGCTCCTTTACAGTGTACAGAGACAGGAGATCGAACTGTAACATGTGCTCTGTCCACAGCTCTGCCCCACGCCTCCCTGACCGTAGAGCCGCACTGGAGCCCCATCTACACTGGAGAGACAGTGTCTCTGAGGTGTGGGCTCTCAGGGGGCTACACGGACTGGCAGTATCACTGGTATAAAGATGGGAAACGCATTGAAGATGCCCAGCCTGCTGGACACACTGTGACTGGGGACAAACTCTCCATAACTGCAGTGTCTGTGTCTGATGGGGGGCAGTATCACTGTGAGGGACAGAGAGCAGACAGACCCCTGTCCTCACAGCGCAGTGACCCAGTCTCTCTCTCTGTGTCAGGTGAGTGTCTCCTCAGTCCTGCATTACAGATTAACTGAAACTCACTTGCAGAACGCGGTGGTCACAAATGTGCACTTATCATTTATTTAGGACAGTGTTCAT
The DNA here is from genome assembly GCF_036373705.1 of Amia ocellicauda. NCBI lineage: Eukaryota > Metazoa > Chordata > Actinopteri > Amiiformes > Amiidae > Amia > Amia ocellicauda. The sequence goes on from NC_089863.1 coordinate 27,839,014, forward strand.
GTAAAACTAATATAATTTGATTACATTCATATGCAACAACTTCTGTTGAGTTACAGGAGAGGAACAGATAATCCCTGCTCTTCTACCTGCCCCTCCAGACACGGGACAGTCAGTCTCTGTTGGCAGCAGGCAACCGGGTGTGTCTTTGTCTTCTGCTCTTCTTCTCTCTCCTCCTTCTTTTTTATCTTCAGTTGTAGACTTTTACAAGTTATAACCCAGACACTCAGATTATCATCCAATAATATTGATGCCATTTGCCCGATCTTGTCTAGCTCAGGTCGTGCCGTGAGACACAAGACTGCGCTGCCCTCGTCTGTGAGATTGTTCATTCATTTGAGATGGATGAGTTTGTAAATAGTATTAAAAACACTGATGTATGGTGCAGGTCTGACACTTCCACTCACTGTCCCTCGGTCTACAGGGAGGTCATAGTGCCTTTGCTGAAACACAGCAGGGTCCGGCACGGCAGAGACTCTGGGGGAATTATCATTTGGTATAAAGCAGAGCTAACCAAATCTATCCAGCCCATAAATAAAGGAGAATCACATATGTGGTTAAAAATGTCCTGGTCAGGGTCGCGGAATGTAAGACATTTTGAAAACAACTTTGATAATTATCAAATAATAAACACAGACAACCAGACATCAAAGATCTACGCCTTAGTTACTACAAACTCACAATCAAAAAGAAAAAGAACAACCACATCAATAAACAACTGACAGAGATTGAGGAACAGATTCTGGGAAAATTGGAATAAGCTGAATAAATCAAAACCTGATGAATTCACTATTGAAAATGGAAACACATGGAAAGAACATTTTGAAAAAATATACAAAACAACAACACAAAATGATCAAACTAAAACAAATGGAATTGTCAATTAAAGACAATCAGAAGCCCCTGGACTCCCCGATCACTGAGTGGAACTGAAGGAGAAATTTAGGCCCTCCAGAACAGAAAAGCCAGCGGGGCAGACAGCCTCTCCAGTGAGATGCTGAAACACAGCAGCCCCAAGCTGCAGGAAGCCCTGCTCAAACTCCTTAACACAACTCTAAAGGTGGGACATTTCCCTGACATCTGGAATCAAGGGTTAATTACCCCCTTACATAGAAATGGAGACAAATTCGACCCCAACAACTACTGGGGCACCTGTGTGAGCAGTAACCTGGGGAAGGTGTTCTGCAGCATCATCAACACCCGGATACTGGCTTCAAGACTGGATTCTGGATTCAAGTCTTCAAAATCATGAACGGCATCGACCACATCAAACCAGAGGAGCTTTTCCAGATCAACAGGGACACACGCACCCGGGGACACAAATGGAAATTGGGCTTCAAGGCATTAAGACAGAAAACAGGAGACACTTCTTCACACAGAGAGGCGTCACAATCTGGAACAAACTCCCCAGCGATGTGGTTGAAGCTGAAAATTTGGGAACATTTTAAAACAGACTGAATAGGATTCTTGGATCACTCAGTTATTAATGGACACCAAACGAGCACGATGGGGTGAATGGCCTCCTCTCGATTGTAAACTGTCTTATGTTCTTATGTTCCTCGCCACAGTGTCCTGAGTATGAGTCAAATTGGCTTCCTCCTAAAACACTCAAAATTTGACTCAGTTTGACACGAAGGATTATTTTATAAATGTATTCAGAGTGTTGTAGGGGGTAAAGTATACAACGTCATCAAGTCTATGTATACAGATATGCGGGGTTAAAATTGGCAATAAAAGAACGCAATTTCTCCCACAAGGGTGGGGAGTGAGAAAGGGCTGCAGTCTGAGCCCAACACTGTTCAACATGTACATCAGTGAATTGGCCATGGTGTTGAGCAGTCTGACACCCCCGGCCTCACCCTACATGACACTGAAGCTAAATTCCTGCTCTACACAGATGACCTGGTGCTGCTGTCGCCCACAGAGCAGAGCAGCACTGTCAGACCTGGGCCCTGGAAGTAAACATGAATAAAACCAGTCATGATATTCCAGAAGTAAGACAGATCTCAGGGAAACAAGTACTACTTTACCCTTCACAAGAACACGTTAGAACACGGCACAGACTACACCTATCCAGGCGTGAAAATAAGCACGTCAGGGAGTTTCAATCTGGCAGAGAATGAACTCATTGTATGATATTAAGAGGAACATCCATAAAAAGATCCCAATTTAAACTTGGCTGAAATGTTTGAAAGTGTCTTACAACCCATTGCCCAGTATGGCAGTGAAGTGTGGGCTCCGCTCACAGAGCAGGGTTTACAACATGGGAAAAACACCCAACAGAAGCCCTGCACACAGAGATCTGCAAAAGTATGTTGCAGATACATCGGAAAACTGCAAACAATGCATGCAGGGCTAAATTTGGCCAAAATTACTGTGGCCCTGAAGTGCAACTACTGAAAAAATAAAGCAGCGGCTGTGAGATTTGAAGTGCTGAAGAAATAAAGCAGGGGCTGCGAGATTTGGAAGTGCTGAAAAATAAAGCAGCTGCTGCAGCATTTTCAGAAGCAATTACGGAAAGGGAGGGACATTGTAAAATATATTTGACTGATGCCATTGGACAGCAAGCAAGTCATGTCGGCTGAGCTGCTTCTCCAGAAGAGTCAACAGAATCTGAGAAACGCAGAGCGCGAAGTGTCATATTAATATTGCTGTGATCTTCTGCTCTCTATCCACTTTGTGGTCACATATTAAGAGTTATAGGGCTGTCCTAAAATATAAATTAATGAAAGCTTAGGTAGGAGACAGAATGGGGTTAAAAGTAGCTATATTTACTAAATTAACAACTGTACTTAATTATTACAATGCAGTATGTGCTTTCTTTTTTATTATTATTATTATTATTATTATTATTATTATTATTATTCTTAAACACTAACAGAAAACATTGGTTAACAATTCCATCAGAAGGAGCAGTTAATAGACAAGAGCAGGAGCTAATTTGGGAAATGCAAAATTAGAGAGACGGCTTTAACAAATATGAATAACTGCACAACATCTAAGAACTTGTACTTACTGTATTTTTGCACATATGTTGTAAGTCTGCCAATAAATAATAATAATAATAATAATAATAATAATAATAACAATAATAATAATAATAATAATAATAATAATAATAATAATAATAATAATAATAATAATAATAATGATAATAATACGGATTTGGATGCGAATTGTTTTGATGACTTTAAATAAAGCGACGAACTTGGTTCGGACTTCAACCCCACTTTCCCCTGTTTGTGTGTTTTGACGGGTTTCTTCCCTCAGCTACCCACAAAGTCTAGACGTCCCTACACCTCAACCCGCTACAATATATACACACACACACACACAGCTATATTTTTATTCAGTATACTGTATATATGTTATAATGTGGTTGATTATTTATATTGTGATGTTTTGGTACATTTTATTTCTTGTATTGACTTCTGTCTTAATTTATGTTAATTGTTGATAGAATGTTCTATCATTGCTTTGGCAATATTGTCTCAAGCAGTCATGCCAATAAAGCTCCAGCAATTGAAAATTGAATTGGTTCAGATCACATGTGGGTGTGGATGGTACAACTGCAGTGAGAGACCCAGGATAATTATTATTATGATAAATAACTGCTGTGTGTGTGTGTGTGTGTGTATCTGTGCAGTGAGACCCCGGGCTGTGCTGACCCTGCAGCCTGACTGGACACCTGTCTTCACTGGAGAGACGGTCACTCTGCGCTGTCAGGTCCAGGGGGCAGGAGACACTTACTGGAGGTACAGATGGTACAGAGGAGAGACACAGGTCCACCAGACTGACTCCTCCACTCGAGATGAAGGCAGATACACCATCAGCTCTGTCAGTTATTACCACAGTGGAGACTATACCTGTGAGGGAGTGAGGAGTGGAAACCCATCACATTCAGACCGCAGCAGCTCAGTGACTCTGACAGTGTCAGGTGAGTCGATTCAGCCCAGCCTCTCCTGACTGTGTGCTCTGTGTTACAGGAGCTCAGCCTGTCCTGACTGTGTGCTCTGTGTTACAGGAGCTCAGCCTGTCCTGACTGTGTGCTCTGTGTTACAGGAGCTCAGCCTGTCCTGACTGTGTGCTCTGTGTTACAGGAGCTCAGCCTGTCCTGACCGTGTGCTCTGTGTTACAGGCGCTCGGCCTGTCCTGACTGTGTGCTCTGTGTTACAGGAGCTCAGCCTGTCCTGACTGTGTGCTCTGTGTTACAGGAGCTCAGCCTGTCCTGACTGTGTGCTCTGTGTTACAGGAGCTCGGCCTGTCCTGACTGTGTGCTCTGTGTTACAGGAGCTCAGCCTGTCCTGATTGTGTGCTCTGTGTTACAGGAGCTCAGCCTGTCCTGACTGTGTGCTCTGTGTCATAGGAGCTCAGCCTGTCCTGACTGTGTGCTCTGTGTTACAGGAGCTCAGCCTGTCCTGACTGTGTGCTCTGTGTTACAGGAGCTCGGCCTGTCCTGACTGTGTGCTCTGTGTTACAGGAGCTCGGCCCCAGCCTGTCCTGACTGTCTCTCCACTGGGACAGATATTCAAGGGAGACTCAGTGACTCTGCGCTGTGAGGTTAAAGGGGCGTCTGCAGGCTGGAGGTATTACTGGTACAGAACTGGACATCTGCAGCCCCTCTCTGACAGCAGCAGCGGAGCTGGAGGCAACTTCACCATCAGCGCTGTGACTGGGACACACAGAGGGCCGTACTGGTGCAGAGCTGAGAGAGGAGACGCACCCTATTACACTCAGTACAGCGGGGCTGTGACTCTGACAGTGTCAGGTGAGTGATGCATTGTGTTAATAGGACACACTCTGGACTGTGTTCATCTCTGTGACTGCAGCACTATATTATTTATTCATAATTCCCCATCTCTCTCTCTCTCTCTCTGTATCTCTAGAGCTGTTCTCCAGGCCCACTCTGACAGTCATCCCTGCAGGGTCAGTGTGGGAGGGAGAGACAGTGACTCTGCAGTGCGACACTGAGGCACTGAGAGCTGACACACAGCTGAGCTACACATTCACCAGAGACACCGAGACCCTGAGAGCAGCGGCTGCACAGAGTCAGCACAGCGTCCCTGCAGTGATGAGAGGGGACTCTGGACTGTACCGGTGTGAGGCGCAGGCTGAGGCGACGAGTGTGAAGAGACAGAGTGATGCTGTGAGGGTGACTGTGTCAGGTGGGCTGCTGTGAGGGGGACTGAGTCGGATGGGCTGCTGTGAGGGGGACTGTGTCGGGTGGGCTGCTGTGAGGGGGACTGTGTCAGGTGGGCTGCTGTGAGGGTGACTGTGTCAGGTTGGCTGCTGCTCTGGAAGTGAGATTCTCTGTGCGTATACAGCCTGCAGGGAAGAGCATGTACACTGGAGATAGAGTGTCTCTGAAGTGCAGGGTTGTGGGGGGCTCTACAGGCTGGAAGTACCTCTGGTATAAAAACCTATAAAAATCAGCCTGATAGACACAATGTGATTGGGGACACACTCTACATCAGTGCAGTGTCTGTGTCTGACGGGGGGCCATATCAGTGTGAGGGACAGAGAGCAGGCAGACCCCAGTCCTCACAGCGCAGTGGCCCGGTCTCTCTCTTTGTGACAGGTGAGTATCTCCTCAGCCCTCCCACAGCTGAAGATTGTGTTTGTGTGTTTTTGCTGGGGCTTTTTGCTCTACTCAGCAGTTACTCTCTGAGCTTCAAGAAAAGTATGTTTGTGACCCAAATGTACTGATACTGTCATTGTGACCTAACTGAAGGAATCCTTGCACATGATTATGATTGTCCCTCTATTAATTATCATTATGTTGTGTGTGTGTCTGTCTTTCTGTCGGTGTCTGTGTATGTGTGTGTGTGTGTGTGTGTGTGTGTGTGTGTGTCTGTGTGTGTGTCTGTGTGTGTGTGTGTGTATCTGTGCAGTGAGACCCTGGGCTGTGCTGACCCTGGAGCCTGACTGGACACCAGTCTTCACTGGAGAGACGGTCACTCTGCACTGTCAGGTCCAGGGGTCAGGAGACACTGACTGGAGGTACAGATGGTACAGAGGAGAGACACAGGTCCACCAGACTGACTCCTCCACTCGAGATGAAGTCAGATACACCATCAGCTCTGTCAGTTATTACCACAGTGGAGACTATACCTGTGAGGGAGTGAGGAGTGGAAACCCATCACACTCTGACCGCAGCAGCCCAGTGAGTCTGACAGTGTCAGGTGAGTGTGTCGGTGTGTGTGTGTGTGTGCAGGTGAGTGAGTGTATTAGTGTGTGTGGGTCTCCCTATGTGACTCAGCTGTCCTTTAACAGGTGGGACTGAGAGACAGGGAGCAGCGGCACAGCCAGCAGGAGGTGCCCCACACCATCCCTGGAGGGTCTCTGTGTGTGTGAATGCCTGAGCCACACTGTCCTGGAAGGGCTCTGTGTGTGTGTGTTGTTTTAATGAGATGAGTGTGTGTGTTGTGTTTTAATTAGTTGTGTTGTAATTAGGTGCAGGTCATCTTAACCTGTGAAATAAAGCTGTGTGAAGCAGCATCATGTCTCACACTCTCTCTATAGCGTCTCTCCTCTGAGCCAGGGAATGAAGGCAGGCTTGATACACAAACCCAGCAAGAGAGTTCACAGCACTGAATCAGTGTGTGTTATGAAATCACACCCCTAAAACACAAACACAGTCATAGACTCCCACAATCCCCACTATGAGGCACGCAACAGCCCATTACATAGGAACACATGTCCAGCCTAGAACCCAGCCCTGTTGCCAACAAGCTCCTTCTCCTCACCCAGCAGCAGATCCAGTCCTCGGGTTTGGACTTTGCTGCAGTCTCGGTTATAAGTCTGTGCAATCCCTGAATCTGGTCCTGTCTCCCAGGCTCACTGTGTCCACTGCACAATGTGTTGTGTGAAATAGCAGACAGAAGGAATCCACAGCAAGGCCCAGGAAATTAATCCACATAGAGGAAAACAAAACTCAAAATACTCAAGACTCACTGGCTGGAGGTCAAAGACAATTATATCTGAAGGAGGGCCTGTCTGTGGGTTATAGAGGTGCTGTAGACAGGGACATGCATCAAAATCTCTTTTACCCTGATAGATATAGATAGATAGAAATACACACACACACACACACACACACATATATATATATATATATATATATATATATATATATATATACACACACACTCATCTAAACTAGGGACCAGGGGGGCAGGGAGCTCTGACATGGGACATGTTCCACTAAGGCAGTGGTCCCCAAGCTTTTTAATGCCACGGCACACATTGCTAAGACCAAAAACCTTGCGGTACACCAACACGAAAAAAAAAAGAATTTACTAGGTATTGTCTTACCTGAATGGCAACGGGTTGCTAAAACTATAATCACACGCACATGGCGTGTTAAAATATGTCAGTAGAAGAGTAATTAAAAGGGCAAATGTGTGAAGTGCAAGGAGTGGCCTTTAGTGGTATGGTAAAAAAAGTAGACATACATACTAAATAATTACTTAATACAAATCATTTATTTAGTGCAGGCAGACCAAGACCAGACACTAAAAACTATTCGCAGTAAATATAAATTAACAGCAAAATATGTTCAGTGCACAATATCATATAACAAGTTAATTCAACTAAGTGGTTAAACATAACAAAGGACATTACAATTGTTGAAAAACAAGAGCACATGGAACAAACATGCTATCCCCTCTGTTTTATTCTATTTGATTAAACGTTTCACAACTGAAATGTTTTGTTTGTGGACTGCACACCTGAGCTAAGCACTTGAGGAGTCCTCACAGTATACCATTGTGCCGCGGCACACAGGTTGAAAACCGTGGCATTAAGGAAAGAAAATAAAGGGAAACTACTAGTAGGAAAGTCTGAAATGTTTGTACCTCAATGCCAGGAGTATAAGGAACAAGATGTTAGACCTAGAAGCCACAGTGCTGGTGTTTTACTATGATGTTGTAGGAGTGACAGAAACATGGCTTACAGAAAATGATGGGGATGAATACAAGTTGAAAGGATACACACAGTTTAGGAGAGACAGGCAAAATAAAGAGGTGGTGGGGTAGCATTATATGTCAGAAATTACATTGAGGCAGAAGACCTCAAATTAGATCCTTGTAACAAAACAGAATCTTTGTGGGTTAAATTTTTGAATCAAAGATCCAGAGGATTAGTGGTAGGAGTGTTACAGACCACCCAACTCAGATATTCAGAGAGATGTTGCATTGTACAGTTTAGTCAGGACTGCATGTAGCAAGGATATGGCTGTTATAATGGGGGATTTCAATTTCCCAAACATAGACTGGGAAAGCCCAGTTGGGACTACAGAAGCAGAAACATAAATGGTTGAGATGGCAAATGACTGCTTTCTAACTCTATTTGTCAGTGAAACAACCAGCGAGAGAGCATGCATTGACTTGATATTTTCAAATGACCAAGATTGGGTCAGAGGGACACTAGTTAGAAAACCAATGGCAAACTGTGATCACAATGTGGTATCACAATCACAATACTTCCATAAAACAGGGACCAAGTCTAAAACAATGGTCTACAATTTTAGAAAAACAAACCTTGAAGGTATGAGGAGGTACTTAGAAGAGTTACACTGGTGCACACTGGATACAGATTCAGTTGAAAATGGATTGTTATATTTTAAGAATATACTACTTGAGGCTCAGGAGCAATTTGTACCAAAACAAAATACAAAGAATATGTTGCAAAGAGATGTTAAGAAAGGGATGAGGAAAGCAAAGAGGGAAATAGAAAGAAACATACAGTAGCTCTTGGAGCTAAAACTAATGCAAATAGCTGTTTTCAATACTACAACAGCAAGAGGTCAATAAAGGAGGAAGTGAAACAGATGAAGGCAAAAATGGAAGTATCTTGGAAAATGAACAAGATGTGGCAAATGTTCTAAATGAGTATTTCACAGAGGTTTTTACAAAAGAAAAAACAGATGACATGCCACAGGTTAACAACCAGTCCAGTCAAACCCTAAGAGAGATCAGGATAAATGAGGAGGATGTACTAAAGGGACTAGCAGCATTAAAAACAAACAAATCACCTGGGCCAGATGGGATATTTCCATATTCTTGGAGATAGTCAACATGGGTTTAGACGAGGAAGATCATGTCTTACTAATTTATTTGAATTTTTTGAACACGCAACTACAGCTGTAGATCATGTGAAAGCATATGGTATGATATACTTAGATTTTCAAAAAGCTTTTGATAAGGTTCCACACCAAAGACTGATCCTCAAATTGGAAGCTATAGGCATTGAGGGTAATGTAAGTAGATGGATTATGAACTGGTTGATGTATAGGAAACAGAGGGTGTGTCAATTAGAGGAGTTGCTTCTAACTGGAGTGAGGTTGTTAGTGGAGTTCCACAGGGATCAGTACTAGGACCTTTGCTGTTTCTAATCTATATTAATGATCTGGACTCTGGGATAGTTAGCAAACTTGTCAAATTTGCAGATGATACTAAAATAGTGGCTCAGCAGATACAATCTCGGCAGCACAGGCTATTCAAAGGGACTTAGATAACATTCAGGTGTGGGCCGACACCTGGCAGATGAAATTCAATGTGGACAAGTGCAAGGTAATACATGCAGGTAACAAAAAATTCCACTATAATTACACTATGGGAGGAATAGAACTGGAAGAAGTCTTGCATGAGAAAGACCTAGGAGTTTATGTGGACTCCTCACTTTCTCCATCCAAACAATGTGGGTAAGCAATAAAAACTTCAAACAGAATGATAGGGTATATTGTCAAAAGTGTAGATTTTAGAATAAGGGCAGTAATGTACAATGCACTAGTTAGAGCTCATCTGGATACTGTGTACAGCTCTGGGCTCCACATTTCAAGAAGGATATCGCTGCTCTAGCGGCAGTTCAGAGGAGAGCAACCAGACTTATTCCAGGTCTGAAGGGAAAGTCCTACTGAGAGACTGAGGAACTGAACCTTTTCACCCTGGAACAGAGGAGACTACGTGGGGACTTGATTCAACTCTTCAAAATCATGAAAGGCATCCACCACACCAAACCAGGGGAGCTTTTCCAGATCAGCAGGGACACATGGACCCAGGGACAAAAAAATAGAAATTGGGCTTCAAGGCATTCAAGATAGAAAACAGGAGACACTTCTTCACACAGAGAGGCATTGCATTTCCTCCCTGATTAGGCAAGGTATTCCCTGACTTCATTGACAAAATCTCTTCTTCATCATCTTCTTCCTCCACACCCTACTCTGTTGATGATTCAGTGGAGTTTTCCCAAAACACAGACATTTATTTTAATTTTTAATGGTAAAATATAGTTCTGTAATTTAATTATATTTTTACGCAAAATGCAATCGCTCCTTTTTCCATGGGAAAGGAAATTTATGCTTGGGAGATGCGTTGGTGTTGTACTGTCAACAGTGCATCAAATTAGAAGCTAAGCATCGCGACGTGCTGGTGTGTCCTGGGCCTGAGTGTGAGACAGCTGACAACTTTCTCATAACATGTGAGCAATTAACAGCACTTTCATGTTCACTGTGACACTGACTGACCCCACTATGTCTCCCCACTGTGACATTGACCCCACTGGGACACTGACTGACCCCACTGTGACACTGACCCCACTGGGACACGCTGAGATACTGACGACCCCACTGAGCTGCAGGACAGTGTCTGACCCTCTTGTCCTCTGTGTTTCAGAGAGTGTCCCACAGCCTGTCCTGACTGTCTCTCCACCAGGACAGAGATACAAGGGAGACTCAGTGACTCTGCACTGTGAGATGAAGAGAGACAGTCCTGCAGGCTGGAGGTATTACTGGTACAGAGAGAGTCAGAGCGGCTCTCCAGTGTATAAGACTGACAGCAGCACTGGAGCCCTGAGGAGCAGCTACACCATCAACCCTGTGTCTCTGAGTCACTTTGGACAGTACTGGTGCAGAGCTGGGAGAGGAGACGCACCCTATTACACTCAGTACAGCGGGGCTGTGACTCTGACAGTGTCAGGTGAGTAATGCAGTGTGTTAATAGGACACACTCTGGACAGTACTGGTGTGTAGTTGATTGAGGAGACCCTATCACACTCTGCAGCCCAGCTCCAGATCACATGTGAGTGAGTGAAGTGCAGAAGCGTTCCCTGTACCCTGCAGGTCTGATGATGTCACCCTGTTTGCCTGTGTGTTGTTCCTGACGGGCGTGTAAAAGACACAGACACTAGTGACAGTGAGCGTCACAATGCACTGAGAGTTCAGCGGGCGTGCAAACTGCACTTGTCCAATCTGTGTGTTATTTAAAGAGCATGGGTGTGTGGTGGTGCAGTGGTCAGCACTGCTGCCTCTCAGCTCCTGGGCCCCGGGTTTGATTCCAGTCTGTGGGCCTGTGTTTGTTCCTGTTCTACCTGTGGTTCCTCTCGCAGTCCAAAGACGGGCTGGTTATGTGACTGGTTACTCTGCCCTGTGTTTGTTTGCTGCCCTGTGATGGACTACAGATGACATTTGTCTAATTCCAGTTGTATTTAAATAGAGGAGTAGTCTCTACTGTAGATGGCTCTGCAGGAAAACAGTGTTTCATTATGTTTTGTGAGTCTCTGAGATCTGCTGTGACCTGATGCCCTGACTCCCTGTGTGTGTGTGTATCTGTGTGTCTGTGTGTGTGTGTGTCTTTCTGTCTGTGCAGAGAGACCGCAGGCTGTGCTGACCCTGCAGCCTGACTGGACACCTGTCTTCACTGGAGAGACGGTCACTCTGCGCTGTCAGGTCCAGGGGTCAGGAGACACTGACTGGAGGTACAGATGGTACAGAGGAGAGACACAGGTCTACCCGACTTACTTGTACACTGGAGATGAAGGCAGATACACCATCAGCTCTGACAGTTATTACCACAGTGGAGACTATACCTGTGAGGGAGTGAGGAGTGGAAACCCATCACACTCTGACCGCAGCAGCCCAGTGACTCTGACAGTGTCAGGTGAGTCGACTCAGCCCAGCCTGTCCTGACTGTGTGCTCTGTGTTACAGGAGCTCAGCCTGTCCTGACTGTGTGCTCTGTGTTACAGGAGTTCAGCCTGTCCTGACCGTGTGCTCTGTGTTACAGGAGCTCAGCCTGTCCTGACTGTGTGCTCTGTGTTACAGGCGCTCAGCCTGTCCTGACTGTGTGCTCTGTGTTACAGGAGCTCAGCCTGTCCTGACCGTGTGCTCTGTGTTACAGGAGCTCAGCCTGTCCTGACTGTGTGCTCTGTGTTACAGGAGCTCGGCCCCAGCCTGTCCTGACTGTCTCTCCACTGGGACAGATATTCGAGGGAGACTCAGTGACTCTGCGCTGTGAGGTTAAAGGGGCGTCTGCAGGCTGGAGGTATTACTGGTACAGAGCTGGACAGAGCAGGGCTGGACTGGACTATGTGTGGTACAATGCCAGATGGGTTTATCTGCAGCCCCTCTCTGACAGCAGCAGCGGAGCTGGAGGCAACTTCACCATCAGCGCTGTGACTGGGACACACAGAGGGCCGTACTGGTGCAGAGCTGAGAGAGGAGATGCACACTATTACACTCAGTACAGCGGGGCTGTGACTCTGACAGTGTCAGGTGAGTGATGCAGTGTGTTAATAGGACAGTGTTCATCTCTGTGACTGCAGCACTATATTATTTATCCATAATTCCCCATCTCTCTCTCTCTCCCCCTCTCTCTCTCTCTGTATCTCTAGAGCTGTTCTCCAGGCTTGCTCTGACAGTCATCCCTGCAGGGTCAGTGTGGGAGGGAGAGACAGTGACTCTGCAGTGCGACACTGAGGCACTGAGAGCTGACACACAGCTGAGCTACACATTCACCAGAGACACCGAGACCCTGAGAGCAGCGGCTGCACAGAGTCAGCACAGCGTCCCTGCAGTGATGAGAGGGGACTCTGGACTGTACCAGTGTGAGGCGCAGGCTGAGGGGACGAGTGTGAAGAGACAAAGTGACGCTGTGAGGGTGACTGTGTCAGGTGGGCTGCTTTGAGGGGCTGTGTCAGGTGTTGCGTCTCTTCCAGCTGCATGTTTGTCTGAAGCTGCTGTGTCTCCGTCTCCGTCTGGACGTTCCCTCAGTGCTGAAGTGCCGCACGCTGTCCCTGTGAGTCTGGACACTCAATCCCTGCCCAGTCTCTGCAGTCTGTGCCCAGTGTCCAGCCCAGCGTCCGGCACAGTGCTGCCTGTCACTGCGTCACTGTTAAGGTCGTCACTGCTGTGTCCGATACGCCATTTAGTCCCTCATCAGAGAGCTGGTCTGTCGAGTGCATTGCACAGTGGATGTGTTAAAGCCACACCAGATACACAGCATGATCAACACACAGCAGCACTTCACCGACTGGAGCTGGGTCCTCTAACTGTGGGGATTCTTATAAGACAAATTCATCTGTAGCTTTAATGCCCAGCTCCAGGGCAACAACTCTGCATATACAGTGGGGGAAAAAAGTATTTGATCCCCTGCTGATTTTGTACGTTTGCCCACTGATAAAGAAATTATCAGTCTATAATTTTAATGGTAGGTGTATTTTAACAGTGAGAGACAGAATAACAACAAAAAAAATCCAGAAAAACGCATTCCAAAAAAGTTATACATTGATTTGCATGTTAATGAGGGAAATAAGTATTTGACCCCTTTGACTTGATGGCAAAACCCTTGTTGGCAATCACAGAGGTCAGACGTTTCTTGTAGTTGGCCACCAGGTTTGCACACATCTCAGGAGGGATTTTGTCCCACTCCTCTTTGCAGATCCTCTCCAAGTCATTAAGGTTTCGAGGCTGACATTTGGCAACTCGAACCTTCAGATCCCTCCACAGATTTTCTATGGGATTAAGGTCTGGAGACTGGCTAGGCCACTCCAGGACCTTAATGTGCTTCTTCTTGAGCCACTCCTTTGTTGCCTTGGATGTGTGTTTTGGGTCATTGTCATGCTGGAATACCCATCTACGACCCATTTTCAATGCCCTGGCTGAGGGAAGGAGGTTCTCACCCAAGATTTGATGGTACATGGCCCCGTCCATCGTCCCTTTGATGCGGTGCAGTTGTCCTGTCCCCTTAGCAGAAAGACACCCCCAAAGCATAATGTTTCCACCTCCATGTTTGACGGTGGGGATGGTGTTCTTGGGGTCATTCCTCCTCCTCCAAACACGGCGAGTTGAGTCTCATCTGACCACAACACTTTCACCCAGTTCTCCTCTGAATCATTCAGATGTTCATTGGCAAACTTCAGACGGGCCTGTACATGTGGATTCTTGAGCAGGGGGACCTTGCGGGCGCTGCAGGATTTCAGTCCTTCACGGCGTAGTGTGTTACCAATTGTTTTCTTGGTGACTATGGTCCCAGCTGCCTTGAGATCATTAACAAGATCCTCCCATGTAGTTCTGGGCTTATTCCTCACCATTCTCATGATCATTGAAACTCCACGAGGTGAGATCTTGCATGGAGCCCCAGACCGAGGGAGACTGACAGTTATTTTGTGTTTCTTCCATTTGCCAATAATCGCACCAACTGCTGTCACCTTCTCACCAAGCTGCTTGGCGATGGTCTTGTAGCCCATTCCAGCCTTGTGTAGGTCTACAATCTTGTCCCTGACATCCTTGGACAGCTCTTTGGTCTTGGCCATGGTGGACCGTTTGGAATCTGATTGTTTGATTGCTTCTGTGGACAGGTGTCTTTTATACAGGTAACGAGCTGAGATTAGGAGCACTCCCTTTAAGAGAATGACCCTAATCTCAGCTCGTTACCTGTATAAAAGACACTTGGGAGCCAGAAATCTTGCTGATTGATAGGGGATCAAATACTTATTTCCCTCATTAACATGAAAATCAATGTATAACTTTTCTGAAATGCGTTTTTCTGGATTTTTTTGTTGTTATTCTGTCTCTCACTGTTAAAATACACCTACCATTAAAATTATAGACTGATCATTTCTTTGTCAGTGGGCAAACATACAAAATCAGCAGGGGATCAAATACTTTTTTCCCTCACTGTATTGTCTTTGTTGTTGGTGTCCTTGTTGTCCTCAGCTGCTTTATTGTGCTGTTCTTAGTGTCCATGATGGACACACAGGCACTGCATCCATCCAGCATCTTCCTAGTCTGGTTTCATTGGCCAGTGTAGTTTTAAATGTACAAAAAAATCTGATAAATGTTTTCAGGCAAGACATTGACCTCTGACATTGACATTGACAGTGACCTCTGTCTCTAATCACACCTCCTGTCCCTTGTCCTCCAGAGGGCCGGCCTGCAGCCACACTGACCCTGGAGCCACCCTGGACGCAGCTGTACCCCCTGGAGCCAGTGTCTCTGAGGTGTGGACTCTCAGGGGCCTCTAAAGGCTGGACGTATCGCTGGTACAGAGATGGCTCTCCCACTGCGTTGTCCCAGAGTGATGGACACACTGTGACCGGGGACAGGCTCTCCATCACTGCAGTGTCTGTGTCTGATGGGGGGAAGTATCAGTGTGAGGGCATGAGGGGGAGCCAGTCATTTGTCTCTCAGCGCTCTGATGGTCTCAATCTCTCCATCTCAGGTCAGTCCTGGACCGGCGCTGCTCAGCTACTGTGTTACAGTGTGTCAGTGCCGCGTCCTCACTGTGTCTGTCTCTCTCTCTCTCTCAGAGCTGCTACCTCGCGTCAATCTGACTGTGGATCCCCCCAGAGTTCAGCAATTTATAGGCAGTGTGGTCACTCTGAAGTGTGGGGGGCCGGGGGGCTCTGCTGGGTGGACAGTGAAGCGCTACACAAAGGGGCAGGTGGAGCCAAGCTGCTCGTCTCACAGGGGAGAAACAACTGCAGACGGCTGCTTCATCAGATACACCTCAGAGTCTGACAGTGGAGTGTACTGGTGTCAGTCTGGAGCAGAGCGCAGCAGCGCTGTCACACTGAGAGTAACCGGTGAGTAACACACTGCACCACACTGACACACTGAAGCACACAGTGAGTAACACACTGCACCACGATGACAGCACACAATGAGTAACACACTGCACCACACTGACACACTGACAACACACAGTGAGTAACACACTGCACCACACTGACACACTGAAGCACACAGTGAGTAACACACTGCACCACACTGACACACTGACAACACACAGTGAGTAACACACTGCACCACACTAACACACTCAAGCACACAGTGAGTAACACACTGCACCACACTGACACACTGACAGCACACAGTGAGTAACACACTGCACCACACTAACACACTCAAGCACACAGTGAGTAACACACTGCACCACACTGACACACTGACAGCACACAGTGAGTAACACACTGCACCACACTGATGCAGTGTGTTGTGATACTACAGTGTGCTGATGTGTTGTGTTACTGTGTTGTTCAGGTGGTCATGTGATCCTGGAGAGCCCCCCCCAGCCTGTGACTGAGGGAGACACTCTGACTCTGCGCTGTGGTCTCCGTGGCTACAGATCCGACAGTGCAGTCTTCTATAAGGACGGTGTGGAGCTGCAGCCGCAGACGGTTAGAGAGACGACCATCGCCAGCGTGTCTGTGACAGACCAGGGCTCCTACAGCTGTAAATACTCCGACTGGGGAGAGTCACCAGAGAGCTGGGTGTCAGTGAGAGGTGAGACGCCCCTGTGCTGGACTGGGCTGACAGACATACAGGCACCCAGCCTAATTACTAATTGTAATTTAATCTGTGAAACTAAGTGCTGCTAATATCCAGAGGTCTGACAGTGAGACAGACTGGACAGTGAAGGAGCTTTATTGGCATGACAAACTAATTTGTGTTGCCAAAGCAATTGAATATCACATACATGTATGGATAATAAATACATAAAATAATAATAAATCACAATGACTTAAAGTATGTATTAAAGTACAGTGATAAGAAAAGGACAATATAAATTATATTTTATACATGGGGAGAAAGAAAGAAAATAGATTGTAATCTTAATATATAACCCCAAATCCAAAAAAGTTGGGATAGTATGGAAAATGATTATAAAAACAGTGTGATTTGTAAATGTGCTTTGGAATGGAGCAACAAAGAACAGAAAGGGGAAGAGGTACTTCTTCTTTACTAACTGTGTTGGATTATTTTTGTTTTCCGACATGAATCTTCCATTTTGATGAGAGTTTTATTTTTCTAAACACAGTGTTTTCTTAATGCTTACTGTGAGCAACTGATATGATACAATTATGCATGATTCTGACCCAATTACTTGATTTTGAGGGCTCTATATATAGTTTTTAGGCCAGAATTTCATTTTTCCCCATGTGTGTAAGGTTTTGCAAATGTCACTTTTTATAATGGGGATTGTGTTAATAGTTTAGCGGTATTGGAGTATTATTCAGAGAACAGTGTGAATGCAATTGGGAAAAAACTGTATAACCGCTACAGGGAGTACTTGTGCTTTTGAAAATAAATCCCTGGGTTCCACCCGTGGTGGGTGTGCTGTTCTGTGTACCATGGTGGTGTCCTTCCCGGGCGCTGGGCCTGAGGTCAGCAGTCTGGAGCACAACACTGAGCAGCTGCTTGATCTCACTGAATTTGAATTTGAATTTGAATTTGAAAATTCAAAACAAGTTTTATTGGCATGAGATGTTTACACACAAGTATTGCCAAAGCAATTGGGTACATTGAAATTATATACAATAACATTAAGAACTTTACAAATATAAAATAAAATATTGTTATTTACATATATTTTACATGGTTAATGTGCTGTGTTAGTGGTTTGGAAACATGGTTGCAGTTCTCTGGCCGTATGGCAGGCTGTGCTCTACTCTGCTGTGATCACAGCGCAGTCTCTGTGCTCCCCCAGCACCACTCTGAGCCGCGCCTCTGTGCTGAGCTGGGGGAAGTCGGGGACTCTGCTGTGAATCTGGGGAAGAAGGTGTCTCTGACCTGTGTGTGTTTGGAGCAGGTCAGGGTGAAGTGCGCCTCTGTCTCTTTCTCCCCAGACCCACACTGTCTGCACAGGCATCTGTCTCTAGGGGTCCAGGTCTGCCTGTGCCGTCCGGTCTCCACCTCCATGCTGTGGTCACTCAGTCTGTATCTGGTCAGAGTACATCTCTGCTTCAGCCCAGTGCTCGATGTAACTGCAGTGCAGCGCTGCAGTGATGTGCTGGAGCTGGGGGGACTGTCTCCTGCCTTCAGCTGCTCAGCAGCTCCGTGCTGTTGGTGTGGCTCTGGGCACAGAGCCTCAGGGCCAGCTGGCCGAGGGTGTCTGTGTGGGGGGTGCGTTCCTGCTGCATCAGGGCGCTGTGCTGGAGGGTCTCTGGGCTGCTGTGTTTCAGGTGCAGCCAGTATTTCAGGGCTCTCTTCTGCACTGCACAGCGGCAGGCGCCCCAGTTTGGCTCGGTAGCCATTGTTTGGGCTGCTCCTGTGGAGCTTCAGCACGTCCCAGCAGAACTCGGCATGCACGGCTTCTGTGGGGCTCCTCTCCCATTTGTCGAAGTCGTTGCTGATAACCGGGCCCCAGACCTCATACAGCAGGATGGGCAGGATCACTCTGTCAAAGAGCTTCGTCCACAGTGGCACAGAGGGGGTCAGGGAGCTGATCCTCTTCCTGATGGTGTAGTACACCCTGCGTGTTTTGTCAGCGAGGGTCTTGACAGTGAGGGTGAAGCTGCCTGAGGAGTTTATTAGCAGGCCCAGGTAGGTGTAGCTGGCTGTGTGCTCTATTGTGGCTGTTGAGGGTGAAATAGTTTTTTCTGCTTTGGATCCTGGCTTTCTTCTGGAAGATCATGATTTTAGTTTTGTCCATGTTGACCTCCAGGACCCAAGCTCTGCAGTAGCACTGCAGTGTGTCCAGCTGCTGCTGGAGCCCTTGCTCTGTGGGTGACAGACAGTCTCAGTCTCTCTCTCCAGAGCTGTTCTCCTCAGTGACACACACACTCACTCTCTCTCTCTCACTCTCTCTCTCTCTCTCTCTCTCTCTCTCTCTCTCTCTCTCCAGAGCTGTTCTCCTCAGTGACTCTGAGCGTGTCTCCAGGGGGGACAGTGACTGAGGGACAGGCTCTGAACTTCAGCTGTGAGGCTGTGGTCAACACACAGTCTGCAGCTCCACTGACCTGCAGCTTCCTGAGGGACAACCGCTCCCTGGACAACAGCTCTGAGTCTGGGCTCCTCCAGTCTCTCTCCCAGCCTCTGTCTTTCATGCCCCAGGCTGCTGTGTTCACCCTGCTGATCAGCAGCCCTGACAGGAGCCACACTGGCAGGTACAGGTGTGTGGTCTCCTCTCACACTGGAGTGAGCAGGGAGAGCGGCCACGTGGACGTCCAGGTGCAAGGTGAGGGGCTGTGTGTGTGTGTGTTCACATTTTCACTCTCTGAGTCTTTTGTCTCAGTGACTGGTCAGACTGTGTCTCTGTACAGTAGTTCAGGTGGTAAAGTAGTGTGGAGTAGTGGTCAGGGCTCTGGTCTCTGCAGTGGAGAGGTTGTATGTTCAGTCCCAGGTAGGGCACTGCTCTTGTACAATTAATACATGGACAATATAAAATTGTTAACCATTTCAATATTTATAAAGATTACTATTAGTTAAATTTGTATTGGTAGTACAGCTCCCTCTCTTTTTCAGGTCCACATGAATGTATAACATGTATTGCTTCATAAATGTACTTTATTATAAATCCATGCCTTAATAGTAAGTGGTGCAGTGGGTAAAGGCACAAAATGAAAGATTAGGAGATGTTCTTGTATCTTGTATATGTCAACACCTGCATGTGTTAGAGTTCTTGTGATTGAATCCTGCTGAAACCTTGGCTTGATGGTTGAGTTTCATTGTCTGTGTTTGATAGATGTGCTATTTAAGTGGATTACATTACGTTTGTGAAGGTACAGACAAATTTAGTTTTATAAATCTTTTTCTATGAATTTACATTTACAAATCTGATTATAGGTCACGAAGTCATGCACCAAGTTTCACATCCGTCCCATTAGTGCTTTTGGAGAAGAAGATGATTGAATATTGCCTAATAATTGTCATTAATCCAATATTGGCACCAAACAATAAGGCATATGACCTCCTCCATTGTTGAGTGACAACATTATATAGGCATCTACCAGCATACCAAATTTGGTGAGATTCTGTGGAGTAGTTTTCATTTTATGGTAATTTGAAATATTTGGTGTAATAATAATAATAATAATAATAATAATAATAATAATAATAATAATCCAACCAATTACAAAAGGTTGTCCAGCAACTTAGTTGTTTGGCCCCCTAATAAAAGATTGAACAAAAGAGAAATAAGTAAAGAGGACAGCAAACTTGTGGAATGGCACCAGGACACAGGTAGTAAGTGCACTGCAATAGAAAGTGAAGATAGAGAGGGAAGATCACATGACCTGTACCCTGTGCCAGCTAGCCAGAGCACAAGACCCACTGGGTCAATAATTGCAGACAGATATGAAGTTCACAATGATCCACAACACGCAACTGTATAACATGAAACATTTATTAAGTGAAAAGAGAAACACAAATGCAATAAATACAATATCCGAAAATCTAAATCCTTAAAAGATTTAACAAAAAATTTCCCGGTTAAAACAAATGAAAATGTTCAATGATAAATAGTGGGAATAACAAAACAAAGTGATCAAAACAACCAAATGCATTCAATTTCAGTTTAAATGTAAATTCTCCCCTTAGTTGACCTCAGCATAAACCGTAATAACCCATACAGAAGATTTACAAACTAGCAATAATAGCAACAAAAAACGGACACTTGTCAGACAAGACATACAAAGTTGGAAAATATGAAAATGAAACAGGATTACACAAAATAAAGTATTGATGGGGAAAAGAAAGAGGGAAAAAACTAATTAAGCTTCTGGAGTATAGTAATAAGAAAAGTAGCTGGACTCCAAAGCATGCAAACAAAATAGAGAAGGAAAACAGTTGCAAACAGATTAGAAAATACGTAGAATATGCACTATAAAAAGAAACAAGGAAGTCGAAAAGAAATCAAAACTAGCAAAAGAGCCCAGCTTCCCCAAAAACTAAACGGTAGCAATAGCAACTTGAAAATAATCCAAGCAAGAATAGAAACAAAGGGATAGAATAATAGCAATAACAATAATAGACGCCAATGACAACGGGGTGCAGGGAATGGTAGAGGCAGTCATGGAAAACAATACAAAAAAGGAAAAATTAACTGCAGCAGGAGTCAGAATTCAGGTCCGCTTCCAGCCGTACACAGCACAGCAACGATCCTCTTTGAAAGACTAGAAGCAATGTCCACCAGCGGCATAGAGATGTCCCCTTCAATCTGTACTCGTTATTAACATGCCTATAATAGCCATAACACACATTCAAGAAAAATAATGGAAAAAACACTCTTGACAAAACACTGCAGCCACGTCACTTCGCCTTCTCGCCTGCACCTCCATGAACTAAACAGTCCGTCTGAGAAAAAGTTATTCATTTCCCATTTCCACTTACTTTTAGTTCCTATCTATTCCTCTTTCCCATTCTTGGTTTATCCCCTTCTTATAGGGAAACCCTAGAGGCCAATAGCAGCATGGCAGGTACATTTGTATTTAAAGGAAAAAGGACAGAAAGACTCTCTCTCCTCCAAACTGTTACACTTCCCCTTCTTCGCTGTCCTCCACAAAGATGTCCAGCACTTTTTGGCGTTCTTGGGCATCGAGTTCGGCTGCTGAAGGAAAACACGGTTTAATCTGAAAGACATGAATATTCTGTAAATCCTCTCCAGTTTCCTCTTTCACCACTTGGTAATTTACAGCACCCAACTGCTGCACAATCCTATATGGGCCTTTCCATCGGGGAGCAAGTTTAGCTGAGAACTTCTCCGAAGCTTTAGACAGAACATGGGACTGATCCACACAAGATCCTGGCGGTGTCGCTTGTTGTAATTCTTTTCCGGGCTTTCTCCAGATGGTCGGATGCTAGTTCATGGAATTGGCTTAGTTTGGAGAGGAGTTTGTAACTGCCAGACTCAGGAGTAATGCAGTTCCCTTCAAGAATGCTGTCTAAGGGGCTTCTCAGGCATCTACCCAAGTTGAGCTCTACTGGGGTAAAACCAGCAGATTCCTGGACAGCCGAGTTGATGGTGAACCGGAATTCTGGGAGAAACTGATCCTATTTCTGATGTTTCACTCCTACATAGGATGACAGCATGGACTTTAAGGTACTCTCTCCGTCAAGTTGGTTTTTGGGATGATAGGCAGTGGTAGTCTTGTGTGAGACCTGCCATTGATTACGCACTTCCTGGAACACTGAGGATATGAATTGGGACCCTTGGTCTGACAGTAGGTAATCCGGGGTGCACCATCGAGTGAACATTTCCTGAACCAAGATCTGTGTGATGACAGCAGCAGAGGCCTTCCTTAGAGGGTAAAGTTCAACCCACCGGGTAAAGTAGTCAACGAACACAAGAAGATAGATATTCTGGTGAGAACTACAAAGCAAATGGCCCATCAGATCTAAGTCCACCATTTCCCAGGGTCTCTGAATGATAGTTTGCTGTAGTTTCCCTGCAGGTCTTTTGGTTTCAGGTTTATGGACCTGGCACACCGTGCAACACTTAACATACCGTTGGACCTCCTTCCACATTCCTGGCCAATAGGCAACGGCTTAGACACGTTTAAGGGTCTTGTATCTTCCAAAGTGAACACTTAGAGTATCATTGTGAAAAGCTGCCAGGACCTGCTCATGCAAGGAGTGAGGAACATAAATGTGGTAGTATGTCTTGTTCCTCTGCTGGGTTTTCTGAAATAGCTTGTCCTCTACAGTGAGGGAAAAAAGTATTTGATCCCCTGCTGATTTTGTACGTTTGCCCACTGACAAAGAAATGATCAGTCTATAATTTTAATGGTAGGTGTATTTTAACAGTGAGAGACAGAATAACAACAAAAAAATCCAGAAAAACGCATTTCAAATAAGTTATAAATTGATTTGCATGTTAATGAGGGAAATAAGTATTTGACCCCCTTCGACTTAGTACTTGGTGGCAAAACCCTTGTTGGCAATCACAGAGGTCAGACGTTTCTTGTAGTTGGCCACCAGGTTTGCACACATCTCAGGAGGGATTTTGTCCCACTCCTCTTTGCAGATCCTCTCCAAGTCATTAAGGTTTCGAGGCTGACGTTTGGCAACTCGAACCCTCAGCTCCCTCCACAGATTTTCATTGGGATTAGGGTCTGGAGACTGGTTAGGCCACTCCAGGACCTTAATGTGCTTCTTCTTGAGCCACTCCTTTGTTACCTTGGCTGTGTGTTTTGGGTCGTTGTCATGCTGGAATACCCATCCACGACCCATTTCCAATGCCCTGGCTGAGGGAAGGAGGTTCTCACCCAAGATTTGACGGTACATGGCCCCGTCCATCGTCCCTTTGATGCGGTGCAGTTGTCCTGTCCCCTTAGCAGAAAAACACCCCCAAAGCATAATGTTTCCACCTCCATGTTTGACGGTGGGGATGGTGTTCTTGGGGTCATTCCTCTTCCTCCAAACACGGCAAGTTGAGTTGATGCCAAAGAGCTCGATTTTGGTCTCATCTGACCACAACACTTTCACCCAGTTCTCCTCTGAATCATTCAGATGTTCAGTGGCAAACTTCAGACGGGCCTTTACATGTACTTTCTTGAGCAGGGGGACCTTGCGGGCGCTGCAGGATTTCAGTCCTTCACGGCGTAGTGTGTTACCAATTGTTTTCTTGGTGACTATGGTCCCAGCTGCCTTGAGATCATTAACAGGATCCTCCCGTGTAGATCTGGGCTGATTCCTCACCATTCTCATGATCATTGAAACT